>NC_056739.1:979273767-979296267 GCF_019279795.1 Protopterus annectens | reverse complement strand
ACATGCTTGGGTACAGGTCTCCAGGACAGACACTGGCCATGTTATGTAATACATGATCTGAAGTAGTTAACTTCATTTGTGCATCAACCTATGGGTATCAGATCCATATCAGATCCGAGCCTGCAGCTTCAAACAGCTAAGAACCGAGCTCCAAGCTCCTCCCCTTTACCCATAACCCCCTGCTATCCCTTCCTGACCTCAGATCTCGTTTGCCGCGGTTCTCAACAGCAGCTTTGAAACAAGCTTCCAGGCGTAGCATAGGAGTTTTGTGAGGAAAATCTTTCTTTTTTTCATATTTTGTTAAAAATATTGTGTGAGTGTGTCTACATAGTTAGCTTAGCTTACAACTGTTTTTGTTAGTCACAGTTAGTGCATTCCCTCCCCTTGTGTGCGTTAAGGTGTGTCCGTGTTTTGGGGCCTAGCGCGTGGGTTAAGAAAATGTCTGAGGCGCCCAAATCTTTCTTTTCCAAATGTACCAAGTGTGGCCATAAGCTGTCTCCAGCGGATGGCCACACTCGGTGCGTTATTTGCCTTGGGGTTGAACATCTCACTTCGGGCTGCTCTATTTGTGCAGCATTCAACCCCAGGGCCATCAGGAACAGGAGGTCGAAGCTGATCCTGGCGGGACTGTTGCCCCCGGACTCGGCTTTGTCCTCCGGCCCCTCTGTGGCTTCTGCTGAGGCTTTGGCAGTGCCACGTTCTCTCCCTCTGGCTGGGACTCACCCTCCCACCCTTGGCCAAGAGGAGAAGGAAGCTTGGAAGGAGAAGCGGAAGCATCACAAGAGGCGAGCCGAGACCTCTTCCTCGGCTCCACCATCTAAGCGAGCTTCTCCTCCTATGGCCTCCGGATCTTCTCCTTTCCGGCTCCATTCTCCTCGTTTCTCACCGGAGCCGGAGGAGGAGGAGACCCGGTCACTTTCGAGGTCATCGAGGCGGCATACCTGGCCCGCCTCGGTGGCCTCGTCGAGGTCTACCCGTAGCATCTTCGATGCAGATTTGGACCGGATGATGCATAGGTTCCTCCAGGCCCAGATGCAGATGGGAGTGCTCCTGCCCTCCCCAGGAGCTCGAACCCCTTTTTTGCCCCAATCGCTCCTTCTCCGACCCACTATCGGGGCTTGGATCCTTCGGAGCCAGGTAGCATTGGAGCAGGGGGAGCATCGGCGCCGATAGTCTCCGGTACTTTGGCTCCGATGGTGCCCTCGAGTCTATCAGGTCCCTTTTCTTCAGATCCGAGCTCTCGGAGCCGAGAGCTGAGCTTCGGATCCGGAGGTGTCAGCATGACTTCGGCTCTGTCGCGGTCGGAGCATACTGGCCCTACGGATCTGACCGCCTCGGCGATAGCCCCGATCCACATGTCAGATCCGAGGGAGGGTCTGCTCTCGGATCCGATAGGGAGCAGCTCTCCTTCGGCGTTTGATGTTGTGGAGAGGGTATTGTCGAGGGACTCCAGGCCCCTGGCTTCGGCTACGGCTCCACCCTGCACTCCCTCTCAGACGGGTCTACCTTCCATCACCCGGTCACAGGGACAGCCTGCGCAAACATCCCAGATTGTTCCCTTGCCGGAACAGGATGTAGTTGGTGAGGCCTCCTCGGACAGCCCCCCCCGAGGAGGTCCCTCATAAACGCAAGTGCAAAAGGAGGCAGTTGGACTCACCTGAGTCCTTCACAGAGGACACAGACTTGGAGGAAGGTGAAGGTTCCCCAAGGTCACCCTCGAAGACGTCTCCTTCTGAGACATCGTGGAAATGCTTTGGATCAGAGGGGGGTGGTCAGCCCCAAAACCTTCCTCTGACGAGAATGTGTTTCTGGAGGCATTTGATGCAGGCCCATCTACCTCTTGGGTGTCCCCTCCCGCCGACCCCCTGGTAGACCTGATTACTACCAGGGAGTGAAAGGAACCAGACACTGTGGATCCCATCCCAAAGAGGCCTGACAAAATCCTCAGCCCCCCTTCGGATAAGTCATGTTGGAGCAAGGGAGCCCCGGTAGATGCCATGTTGTTGGCAGCCGCTACCAAAAGGGAACTGGCCCAGGAGAGTTCCTCGGTCCATCCTCCAGACAAGGTGTCATGGACGATGGAACGTCTGGGGAAGCGGGTGTTCGCTTCAGCCACCTTCTCTGTGAGGTCGCTGAATTATATGGCACACATGATACGACTCCAGTGGGATCTCATTAAGGAATACGTTGGGTCGCCCCCCAGAGTCCATGTCGGTGGAGGATAAGAAAGTGTTTTCAACCCGAATGGCCACTCTCAAATCTATCTCTAATACCTCTATGCAGTTACTATCCCATGCCATGGAAGGAGCCGCTAGAGCCAGCGGAGCAGGCATCATCCTACGGCAACAGGCGTGGCTCCGTCACTGTGATTTCGCGGAACCCTTCAAGGTGTCATTCGCAAATGCCCCATTTAATGGTTCTGCCCTTTTTGGCAAGACCGTACGTGACACTTTGGTCCAGAGCGAGAAAGACGGGAAGATGTTGTCTGCCATCGGAGTCAGCTTCTCTGCTCCCCAGAGGTCCTTCTCGAGGAACCAAAAGGGACAGAAGAAGATGTGGTTCCGGAAGTCTCAACAATCCCATTTCGCTCCGGACCCCTCATCCTTCAGAGGCAGAGGAGGACAGAGTGGGCGCCGCCCTAGAGGCAGAGGGGGTCCGAAGAACTTCGGGTCCAGAGAACCTTTCTCTGATCAGCCCACTCACCAACCCTGAGGGGTTACCCGACTGCTCCACTCTGGAGGCAGTCAGGGGGCATTTCTCGAGGCACCTAGCAGCTTGGGAGTCCATTACAACAGATCGCTGGGTGCTTCAGATCATATCAAGAGGCTACAAGATACCATTTCTCTATCCCCCCTCCACTCCCCGGAACCTCCCCGATGTCCCACCCAATCAAAGGGAGGCGGCAGTTGAGGAAATCCTCCAGCTGCTAGAAAAAAGAGCAATCCAGCACGTCCCCCCAGAGCAGTCCGGATCAGGCTTTTACTCCAGGTTCCATTCTCCTACTTCTACAGGAGAATGACTGGATGTGCTCCATAGACCTCAAGGAAGCGTACTACCACATTTTGATGGACAGATGCTCCAGGAGGTTTCTCCACTTCCGGCTGGGAGCCAGCCATTACCAGTTCAGGGACCTCCCCTTTGGTCTCACCACAGCCCCCAGGGTGTTGACCAAAGTCTTGACAGTTGTAGCGGCCCATCTGAGACTCCAGGGAATTCAGGTCTTTCCGTACCTGGACAACTGGCTCCTGACCGCCCCACCAGGCATCTACTATGCGCAGCCAGAGACTACTTTCTCCATTTAGCTCCCCAGCTGGGGATCATGATCAACATCAAAAAATCTTCCCTTCTTCCAACCCAAATCCTAGATTTTATTGGAGCCAGATTAAACACAAACCAGCTTCTAGCCTTCTTGACTCCAGACCGGCTTCGAACTCTAAGACTCCACATATTGGCCCTTCTTCAATCCCCAGCTCCCTCTGCGGAATTGGTCCTGAGGGCGTTAAGCTCTATGGCGGCAACTATCAACCTTCTCCCCTTGGCGCGCTTGAATATGAGAGTTCTTCAATGGACCTTGCAAGTCTAGTGGTCCCTCCTGTGGCATCCCATGAGCTTCCCCGTTCTCCTCAGCAGGGTCTGCAGGAAAGCCCTCTTATGGTGGCTCCAGTCCCCGGACCTCCAGAAAGGGCACGCCTTCTCTATGTCCCATCTCCTAGCCACGGTGACCATGGATGCCTCTCGCCTCGGGTGGGGGGGCACTGCATGGGCAGGACCGTCCAAGGCACGTGGACCCATTCGGAGACCCTTTTGCATATCAATGTCCTAGAGATGAGAGTGGTGCTTTTGGCGTTGCAAGCACTTCACAGCCTTCTTCCCTTGGGGACAATTGCGATTCAAACAGACAATATGTCAGTTGTCTGGTATATCAACAAACAAGGGGGAACCAGGTCCTATCCACTTTGTCGGGAGGCCATGAGAGTGTAGGAATGGGCGATATTCGACAACCGCTTTCTCATAGCGATGCACATTCCGGGCCGGTCCAACATCTTGGCAGACAGGCTGAGTCGAACCATTCTCTCACCATACGAGTGGTCCCTAAACCCCAGAATAGCGAAGTTAATCTTCTCCATGTGGGGTCAACCTCGCTACGATCTTTTCGCCTCGCCTTCGAACGCAAAGTGCAGTGACTACTTCGCTCTAATTCCCCTACCCAGGGAATCCCCCAGAGATGCTCTGGTGCATGTTTGGCCACCCGGTCTACTTTATGCTTACCCTCCTCTTCCCCTGATGCTAAAGTTCTTACAGAAAGCCCGACGGTTCGGGAGCAGAGTAATCCTCATTGCCCCATTCTGGCCTCATCAACGTTGATCCCCTTTTCTGTGGTCACATCTAGTGAATCCCCCATGAATTCTAGATCCCATCATGGATCTGATCTCTCACCCTTCAGGCCTGTCAATTCCGAACCTGGACAACCTCAAGCTGACAGCTTGGTTGATCCAGTTCCACTGATAGCTAGGACTCCCGGTTTCTCGTCCCCTGTCAAGGCTATACTAGTAGCCGCACACAAGCCGTCTATGAGAAGAATTTATAATAGCAAATGGAAGCATTTTTCTATTTGGATGGAGTGTCAAAACTTAGATCCCTTTACAGCTCCGCTGCCAGCGGTGTTAGATTTTCTATCAGGCTTATTTGACTAAGGTGCTAGTTCTTCTACGGTCAAGGTCCAGCTGGCTGCAATCTCTCACTATCATGTCGGGAGTGATCTCGGCCCTTTGACTTCGTCTAAATTATGTAAGACCTTCCTAAAAGGCACTTTCTTTTTGAGGCCTCCAGTTAAGCATGCAGTCCCTCCTTGGGACTTAACCCTTGTTCTTCAGTCTCTAACAGCTCCTCCTTTTGAGCCTGCATCTTCAGTGGATCTGAAATACTTATCTTGGAAGACAGTTTTTCTTGTTGCCATCACTTCGGCCAGAAGGGTTTCGGAACTTCAAGCCCTCTGTGCCAAGCCACCGTACTTAATATTTCACAAAGATAGAGTTTCACTCAGGACCAATCCCTCTTTTCTGCCCAACATTGCTTCGAAGTCCAATATCAACCAATCTATTAATTTACCAGTATTCTTTCCAAATTACCAGAATAAAGGTGAATATAAGCTACACTCTCTAGACGTACATAGGCAACTGAGGTTTTATTTGCACAGGACAGCTGATCACAGGAAATCAGACCAGCTTTTTGTATCCTTTGCTAAACCCACTTTGGGAAAACCTGTATCAAAAGTCACCTTGTCCAGATGGATTTCACAATGTATTCTTCTGGCTTATGAGACTTCGGGCCAGTCTGCACCTCAAGATGTCCATGCCCATTCTACTCGATCAATCTCTACCTCTGCTGCTTTTCGATCTAGGGTGTCATTGGATGACATTTGTTCAGCAGCCACTTGGGCTTCACCTAATACATTCATAAACCATTAGAAATTGGATATTGTCTCTAGAGGGAGAGCATCCTTCGGCTCTGCAGTGCTCCTGAACATCCTTCCATGAGGACCTCCCAAGAATTAGGTAGCTGGGGGCTCTGTCCCATAGGTTGATGCACAAATGAAGTTAACTACTTCAGATTAAGAAGTTATGTACTCACCATAACATTCCATCTGAGTAGGTAAACTTAATTTGTCAGCAACCGACCCCCCCTCCTTCCCCCTGATCCATATGGATACTCGAAGCAATACTGCTTATCTTGGCGGATTGTCTTTAGGTTGGAGTTTGGAGGTGGTTCTTTGGTTCTCTATGTTTCTGCTTATGAGCAAACTCGATCTGAGGTCAGGAAGGGATAGCAGGGGGTTATGGGTAAGGGAGAGGAGCTTGGAGATCGGATCTTGGCTGTTTGAAGCTGCCGGCTCGGATCCGATATGGATCCGATACCCATAGGTTGCTGATAAATGAAGTTTACCTACTCATATGGAACGTTATGGTGAGTACATAACTTCTTATTGCATACATGTCAACTGGAGCACCTTACTGGCCCTCTATAAGAGGCATCCAGATGATTGGATGTTGCATGTAACTTTCACCCTGAGGATCACCTCTGTGGTATCTGTTGATAGATGACCTGCTGGCACATGGCAGGTGGCATGATACCACTGTACATACATCCCCTACACTTCCCATCTCTCCATGGAAAATAGCCTGGTACACACCTATGAACACCTGCACCGATGGACCCCAGTACTGACAAATGTGTATGTGTGCATTACTGAGAATAACAGTGTCGGTGTGTTTGTAGACCTGTAGGTGATAATACCTGAGGCCCTTAACACCCACCACACCACCATTGCCATAGTTAGATGTGGCTGCTGCTGTACCGGACATTACATGTACCCTGTTACACTCTTCTCCCTAAGGGCTACCTGGGGTTTGCAGTACCAGCACAACACTGTTGTACAAATGGGTTGATAGTCATAGGATACCCTCTGAGTTCTGGCAAGTGTGTGTATGTGTGCTTGTGTGTATATTTATAGGATACAGCATTCTGAGGCTACATTCTCCTAATACAATACGTCTTGCCACACAGTATTAGGGATAGTAATGCTGCTGACCATAGGAGAGCCATTACAATGCATCACCCTACTATCCCTGTGGCATGTGCTTTAGATGCATATCCCTGTAGTAGCACTCTTGAGATAGACAAGGGGTTGTATTGCAGTCCTGGTCAATGTGTGATGGTGCATATGTCAGACTGGTATCATGGGTTTCAGTGTGTACAATATCCACTGTGGGATGTGGGTGCTGGGTATACTGTCTTTACACCATGGTACTGCCAGTACATGTCCCATGCTCCACTGTATGGGAACCACTGTCACCATCAGCCAAACAGGTAACTGATAACACTATCCAGCCCAGTTATGCATGTGCTGTATGCAACTTATCTGTAACAGAATGGACATACTGACAAGGTAGTTAGCACTGATAAGCCCAGGTCTCTCAGATGTGTGTATGACTGTGTTTGGCAATGTGTATATGACAGTATGTCACACTATGATTTGTCCATAAACAACCAGTACATCCCCCATTACCATACTGTACAGGCCTGGGGATATTCTTCACGTAATATGTAACCTGGAACACACCTCATCCTAAAAGCTGTGTGGTGTGTGCAATTAAGGCCACACACATCAGTAGCACTACATACCTAGGTAGGGGTTCTAGTCCCAGTGTTGACAAGTAAGAGTGTGTGTGTGTATGTGAAGGAATCTACTTCCGTTTGCAGAATATACATGTCCCAGGAGGTCATCTATCCGAGAACTGCTTGGCAATTGCTAACATTTCACAGGTATCATCCTGTGGAAATACATTCCATCACAACTAGTGGTAGATGTGTAAATGCCCTCTTCCCCGCTGTATAGGTGTACAGCGATACTGGGGTTGGTATATATAGCTGGGTGTGGCTCTTGTGGACACAGCCACCATCATTGCAGTTACTGTTAAGTGTATCCCCCCCCCCCGCTTAGCTGGCCGTAATACTGTAAAGTTCATGTTAACAGGTTAAGTAGTTGTCTATCACACTATCTGCAGTTCTACAGCACCTCTCACTCTCCAAAGGGTAGGGCTTTGCCACCCACACCAGCACACCTATGTTTACCGAGTTGAGGATTGCACTACATTGGGGAAGAGGACATATACCCTGCCAGTACCATTGTCAATGACATTAAACTAGCAGACTGCTTATTTCCCAATGTATTGTTGTGCCTATTCTGTCTTGGTAGAATTTCATAGGCTAAAATGGGTTCCTTGCACAGGTACATACATCCATGTGTACAGTATTCTCTATGTATTCATCAACACCAAAGCGTCTGTGTGTGTTATACACAAATATGTGGTGTGTACCACCCAGTACTCCTACCATTGTCCACTGTAGAAGGGCTGCTGACATCAGTCACCATGCACTCACCTGTATACACCACCCCCAGACCTATCGGCCATGCAGTAACTGTTATACAGACCTGTGACATGTATTCACCTGTACCCAGGATATGGCACAGCCAAGGTGTCACCACACTGCCATACCCCTTATAGGACAACAACAGACCATCATCCTGCTGACAAATGGACACCTGCAACACAAACGGAATACATTATGGAGACCACAATCACTCAGTGTTAATAACAGCACTTCCTGAGATGTAAGCATTAAACTTTACTGCTGACAACATGTTACACAGCATTACATTGTCACACTGTAATACAGTCACCCTGTGTTTCAGAACCATATTAGCCTGTCCCTGCATCAATATTATGGATGGCAGGGATGTGGCACAGATATCATCATATGCACAGGGTGTGTTATTAGTTTGTCAGAGACCTAGGCTGAGCCATATATTTGACACCATGTGTGTGAGTGAGGGGGTTTAATTATTAATTTGGCTGTGGTGATGTGGTGTGTGTAGGTATGGGGTTGCCCTAGCTGTGTTGGTATTGTGTGTGTGTGTGTGTGTGTGTGTGTGTGTGTGTGTGTGTGTGTGTGTGTGTGCATGCACACAGTTCTGCCACATGGCTGCCCTATACAGGGGTTTGTTGGATAGCTGCAGACCCTATCTGGCAGGGTGTGCAGTTCACCATCTCCAGCCACGAACATGAGAACTGTGCCTGCCAGGGGGTTCCGTGGGCACCACCAGGTACAAACCATGATATGCTACTCTCCCCTGATGATGACATATGTCCGCTGGATCCGAGTCCCTCTTGGGACTGGCAAGCGCCACATGCACGTGGCCTGTTGTGGTGTGGTGTAGACAGCGCCCCCCTGCAGTGCTGGGGCTGGTACTGCCATTACGGGAGGGCTCTGTGTTCTGGCACATCCACATCGACCTCCAGCTGTTGGTGTTGCAGGCCTATGTCCACATGGCCATCGCACCACTCCCACCATATGCTCAAGCACAGACATTCCACGGTCGAGGATTCCCACCATCTCACCCAATCGTCTATCCATGACCTCTGAAAAATAACGGAGGGCACATGCAAGATCACGGATGTTGTCAGTAGCAGCTGAATGAGTAGCCCTCTGCAGCCTCAGAGCCTGTCTGGTGTACCATTCCATATGTGCCTGTGCCTCCATGACGGCCTGAAACATGCATCTGGTGGTACCCGATGTGGCACTTCTGCCAGGGGGCATGATGACCAGCAGCCCTCCAACGATCACCCCTGTACATCTGTCTGTGTGGTACCCCGCCAGACATCCAGCTATGGCTGCTGTGTCCAGACACACGTGCCATAGATAACACACTGTCCTCTCCCATGTCACCAACCACCAACTGTCCCTCAGCTATGGCCACTGGTGATGGGGTACATATAGGCAATGAGACTGTGTGCGGGGATGGGGTGGATAACAGTGGGATGTCAAACAATGGCGCAGTTTCAGCCCCTGACAACCCTGCCTGTGCCTGAACACACCTATCATCATTTTCAGTGTCTGTATGGACACCAACATCAGATTGCCTGCAAGAGGGACCCTGATCCACCTCACCACCTGTGAGGGGAAAACAAGAAATGCACTTTAAGACCTGTACGTCATTGCTTAACAGTACACACACAGACGCGCGCACGCACACACACACACACACACACACACACACACACACACACACACACACACACACACACACACACACACACACACACACACACACACACACACCCTGACATTCCACCATACTACTTACCTGACCTTGAGTTTACAGAATGTCCCTATTTTTTTCTTTTATTTTCTCCATCCTGTCTTGAATAATTACAGTGAATAATATCAATCATTAACGTATCATTCTTCTGATTGCTCAGAAAAGTTATCTCAAAACATGACCTGTTACTCCATTGACTCTTTAACTTGATTAGAGCCATTTTTTCAAAGACTCCCTGATGTCATCAAGTGTTCACTCTGGTTTTGTCCAGACGTCTTGAGCATAGCCCCCATATGTTATGGGCTACTACATTCAGTCAATAATGTCACGCATGGTGTCATACCTAACTGTTGTTCAGTAGATGCAAGATCTGTTGCTCTATTAACTTTTCTGTGGACTACAGTAATATTTGGAAACACTCTCTGGTGTTGTCTAGTAATTCCCCAATACATCTTTAGTGCTGCATACATGGGTATTCTTTCACCTTTCTGCTGATTGCAATTAAAACAGTATCCTGGTGTCTAGTTTTCACTCCCAATGCATCTTTCATGCTGCAGACTTTATTATACTATCAGCTTTCCTGAGATTACATTTCAGAAAAGTATTCCTGGTGTCTAATGTGTCTGTCCATGTCCAGGTACTGCACAATTTCTAAGGGACGTTGAGAGGTATGAACAATCCCACACTCACACATGTGCATACATGGGCACACACACAAACACACACAGACATAAACACAAGCATTCTACATACATCAACCCCCTCCACTCCACCAGATAGCTCTTACAGACAAATTAACCCCTTACACACACACACACACACACACACACACACACACACACACACACACACACACACACACACACACACACATATACTCACACACACACACACACACACACACACACACACACACACACACACACACACACGCACACAAACACACACACACACTTACAGCAGGTGAGGTTGCACAAAGATATTACACACAGACCTCTCATTACCCATCTGTCAACATACATGACATATAGCACTCAACAGCATGCAGTGCAGCTATAGACTATCCCTGTTAGCAACATTATACATCTCTGTGATGCATGCGTTGTGTTAGTAGGTGATGCTCTTTCCCCTGGAACACACTGCACTCATGTACACAGTATTGCTGTGCACCTGTTTGGCACCCTGGCATGTACTGTGCACCATACCTCACAGGTGTACACACCATTGCTGAATGTGTATATGTGTGTCAGTTATGTTTGCTGTGCTGCTCACAGCCCCTATGTGTTTGTCCGAGACATACCTGGGATGATATGCGGACAGATGTCATTTGTGAATGCCTGATGTCTGATTTACAGATTTCATCATCAGCGGTGCATGTATGGCCAATAAAATACAATTACACTGACAACCTTCAAACCTTACCATGGCTATGGGGAGTGTACAAACCCTTATTGATATGGCACCCTCTTTGATATACCATGGGACCACATTACTGCATATGTTAACATTACACAAACCTGATATGTGGCATGCGACCCGTGCAATCAAATGCAGTATCAAACAAATGTGTTAGTTGTGCAGATGCTGATTGAGATGCATACAATTTGTGGATGAATACGTGTGCACACCCTTATCATGATGGTTTGTTGCACTTAGTATTATGTGTACTACAGCAGTCACTATTCCTGGAAAGGGTATACTACCATGGGCCATCTGCATTTGCCAGTATTTGGTCACTCTGCCCTACAAATGTCCCCCAATTCTGCATAATTGTAAGGTCAACTCATGTGCACAGCCCTTGGAGGTCACACAGTGCTGTCACTATTGCTGTGGAGTCAGGGTTATGTCTGCCACAATTCATGACCTTGACTGTGTGCAGATACAGCCATTCTTAGCGAGCTTTGGTTCTCTGCTTCAATGCACTTTTGTGTTTCAGGATGACACCCCCTCCCTATTCTCAGCCTTTTTGCAGATGCTTGACAACTATGGCCTACACATGTGCGCCATTTTTCAGTGTCCCAAACTCTGAACACCATGTGTACTGGCCTAGTCCCTACTAATGAATGGCAAACATACAGGTGTATACTGGCAATAGCAAGGTACAGATGGAGATGGTGGGCCTGAGGTGGGGTGAGGTGTTGGTTGTGCAGCACATGTAGCTTAATTGACACTGTCTGTAGGTTTCCAACGTGGTCTTGGTACACCAGTACACATTGCAACTCGTGCCTTTGGGGGACTTTTGTTGTTATGCATATGCCACCTGTGGAGAGGCCTGGCTGATGTTACTTGTGGTACAACTGTCCCATCTGATTACCCTAACCCATGGGCCACACTTATGCAGAGTTCAGGCAATTGCTGACACAGGTACTGCACAGCCAGAACTTGCTAGACATTTCTGCAACTCCCTCAGTGTTGTGGCATGTTACTAGGCAGCCTGCATGACCAGTTTGTAACACATGTCATCATCTGTTTTGGATGGCCATCTGTTTATTTTCTAAATTAATCCTGTCCCATGCACCCTTGCCACATACATGACCGTCTGCACTGTTTGCCATGGTATATGCAATGGTGAGGTAAGGCTACATGTTCAACTTCTGGGTGCTACCTGTTGGGTATGGGATCCATTCCATGGCTTGAAAGATGTGTGCAAGCCACGGCTGCCTCTGTTGCAGGTAAGTGGGTACATTTGATGGGCAAATGTCTTGGACAGCAGACCATTTTTTGGTGTGACATTGAGGACCTGTACTTGCTGGAAGGTCCATGCTCATGAAGAATGCATGCTGTCAGTACCTCAAAAGCCGCTTCCACAATATGTTATCTGGAGTGTATGCACACATATACTTCCAGTGTTTGTGAAGGTATGTATTCCTATATTTGCTGTCCTAACATAGGATTCCATATTACACATTCATTGCTCATGTTAGGACCACATTGCAGGTTGTAAAAGGTGTGGAATGTGTTATTGTGGTCTGCCGTTGTATATATCAGGAACAGTTGCCATTGTAATAGTGGTATATCCACTGTTGTATCCACTGTATATGGGTAATGTTTCATACATGTCCCTACTGTAGGCCATTTGTCCCACCATTATGTTCATCTCTGTGTACACATCTTGCAATGACAGGTTGTTAGTTATATTGCAGGACTCTTACATACCCTTCAGATATGCCACAATGGTGATCACTGTGATGCAGTGCAGTTAACAGCAACAATAAGTGAACATGTACAGAATGCATTATGGGTAGGTGTATTAAATGTGTGCATGGAATATACCATGGTCATAACATGACCGGTGTATTGGCAAACCTGAAGAAACACCATACTCACCAGCTACAGGCTGCTGCCCCAGAGGTATACCAGAGGGTCCTACATAGTTGTGTGAGAGATGCAACTATATAGTCAAACTGGAGGCTGAGCTCTCTCAACCCAGTACTGGCACAGCCAGTCAGGAGGAGAAGGTAACCACGCACACCACAAATCCAGTCTCACATAGACCTATCGCATCAGCAAACCAAGCACATAAACACACAAAAACATACTCGGAGGCTCTAAATAAAAATCTGCCTAAGCAGCAGAGACCACCAAAGCAGACATCCAAGCAACCCCTACCACAAAACAATACCCACGTAGCACATAGCTCACAAAGTCAGTGTGCCACACAGTCACAGCCCTTAAGGCTAAACAACACGCCTAATACACTTGTAATAGGTGACTCTATTTTCAGACACACTGACATCCCACTCACCAGACTGAACAAGGAGAAGGTCACTGTAAGCTGCCTGTCGGGTGCCAGGATCCACCACATAACACAAGCACTCAGGTCACTCCAAAGCAAGTACAAATATGACTCCGTCATTGTCCATGCTGGTGTGAATGACCTGAGACGTACCTCCCTGGACTACATGAAAAGAGACATAGAAGAGCTCTCTGATCATGTAGCCCAGGTGGGTATGACCCTGACCTTGAGTAGCATCTTGCCCTCACCAAGAATGATGCCACAGTATAAAGACAAAATGATCCATTTTTAACAATTGGCTAAAGTATTGGTGTCATTCAAAGGGGATCCAGTGTCTGTCAGCCAGGGATGACATGCTCGACAAGCCACGTTGCTTCACTAGGGATGGCTTGCACCTGTCACCCCTGGGTTTTCGAATACTGGCAAAGGCTCTTGCCTCCCCCATAGTGCCTTTTTTAGGCAAGGCTCAAAAGACAAACCCACCTCCATAGACAACACAAAGAAAAAAAAACTAAGGGTAATGCTGCTCAACGCCAGAAGTCTAAACCTCAAGACGCATGCACTCGAGACTCTCCACAGTATGGAGAATATCGATATCTGTGCAGTAACAGAAACCTGGTTCAAGGCTCCCGAGAGCACTCCAGCACTAACAAGTTATACTTCAAACCATGCTTTTTGACCCCAAAACTCGGACTGAACCACAAAAGGAGGGGGAGTATCCGTATTTATCAAAGATACCCACACCTCCAGGTTAGTGGCACTGCATGAAGCATCAGAGACCATCCATGTGCAACTAACAGTGGGCAAAACTGCCTTTCAGTTTGTAGCCTGCGACCACCCTCCCAAACACAGGAACCCCACTCGGCTTTCCTGAGAACACTGGAGAATATGAAGGTCTCTCCAAACACCATTACATTGGGTGACTTCAACTACCCAAACATTGATTGGGAAAACTACTCAAGCCCAAACACCCTCGCTCAGCTTTTCCTAGAATTTATAAACTCAAATGCTATGGAACAACTGGTCACCACTCCCACAAGAGGGGAAAACATATTGAATCTGGTCATCACCAACATGGGGTCTCTATGTTCCACACCAGAGGTATACCCCTCATTGGTAAGATCAGACCATAAACTAATCTCACTGGACATCCATATTCCGTCCCCATCCCCAGCCAAGGAAACCACGGTGAAGAACTTCTCAAAAGCAAACTTCACACTTCTCAAAACCGAGGTGGAATCCTTCAAAGCCCCCGGGCCAGTGGAAAATACGGCCCAAAATGCAGAATCCTTTACAAAAGCATTCTATGGACACCTACAGGAATGCATGGAGCATGCTATCCCAAATAAAACCAAGACTCACTCCTCCAAAGGCAGTAGATCTGTCTGGTGGACCCCGGCCATAAATAAGCTATACAACAGAAGGAGAAAGCTACTACATGATAGAGCAAAATCCCAAAAAGGGAAGGCGTCTCTGATCAGTACTAGCAAGAAACTACGATCTCTCATAAAATCATCTAAGGCCAGCTTCGAAAGAAAAATTGCACAAGACACTAAAGATAATCACAAAGCCTTCTTTAGTTATGTCAGGAACCTGGGAGGCAACTCCCAGATATGCTCTGAGTTAGTGCAAAATGACAAAGAATACACTGAACCCACAGACATTGCCAACATCCTGGCAGAAAGGTTCAGTGCAAACTTCTCCCCCCCTTCCCCCCCAAAAGAGCAAATGTCTATCCCAACAGAGTGTAGCCTTCCTGAGATCACAGATGCACAGGTGGAGCTGCCCCCTCCAAAGCAAAAAACACAGCATCAATGGGACCAGACGGTGTCCCGGGCTGCATCTTACACGAGCTCCAAGAAGAACTAAACCCTCATATAAAGTCAATGTTCAATCTCAGCCTTACTACAGGATATGTACCCAAGGAATGGCGTACAGCAACAGTGGTCCCGCTCCACAAAGGTGGTGCCACAATGGACCCCGGAAACTATCGCCCTCTAAGCCTGACTAGCCTGGTCTGCAAAGCTATGGAGCGTATCATCATGGAAATCATAAACAAAGACATTGGGAACCTCCAGACACTGGATCCTACCCAATTCGGCTTTGTTAAGGGCAGATCTTGCCTCTTGAACCTGGTCGACTTCTTTGAAACAGTTACTAAAGCCATAGATGAAGGGAAGGTAGTCCACACAGCCTACCTGGACCTCGCAAAAGCCTTCGACACAATACCCCACTCGGGCATCATAAATAAGCTCACCAGTTTAAATATCAACCCCTATGTCACAAGATGGGTTGCAAACTGGCTCAGGGATAGAACCCACATGGTCAGAATAGCAGGTGCCATGTCAGACTCTAAACCAGTTACAAGTGGCGTCCCACAAGGCTCAGTCTTGGGACCTCTCTTGTTCGGTATATATTTCTCCGAGGTACAGGCTAACACGGGTGGACTATGGCTAACCAAGTTCACAGATGACTGCAAATTGGGTGCCATAATCGACTCTCCGGCTGATACAAGCATCCTCCAAAAGGGTCTCACAGAGGCGGTTAACTGGAGCCAGAGCCATGGCCTAAAGCTAAATGCCAAAAAGTGCATAGTCATCCCCTTTGGGAAAAACAAAGTGCCCACAAATTACCACATAGGTGGTAATCCATTAAGTACGGAAGAAGTAATTAGGGACTTTGGGACCCAAGTGGATAGCAATCTCTCCTTTGACAATCACATTGCCAAAGTGGTTAGAAAGACCTTCTATATAGCCCACCTTATCACGAAAGGTTTCACATCTAGATCAAGAGAGGTCATTGTGCCCCTCTACTCATCACTTATCAGGCCCATAATTGAATACAATGCCCCATTTGGGATGTACCTTACCCGACACCTTCAGCAACTGGAAAGACCCCCAAAAGTACCTCACCAAGAGGATCAAGGGACTCAAACAGATGCCCTCTGCAGTTCGGCTAAAGAACTCCAGCTCTACTCAGTTGCGTACCACCTACTCAGAGGCAATCTGTGTCTGACGTATAAAGCCATGTCCAACCCAGAATTAATGGACATGCTTCACCTCAGGAAATCCAAATCCCTTAGAGCTACACGCTCCAAGGACTTGAACCTCAGCACAGAAATAAATATGACATGCTGGAGGGACAAATTCATATCCCAGAGGCTCCCCTTACTCTGGAACAAAATCCCAATCCATGTTAGACAGAGCCCCTCACTGACCCTCTTCAAGAGAAATCTTGACGAGTGGATGGGAGATCGTAAGTTTACCCCTGGGATCTCTTCTGTGTCCCTGCTTGACAGAGGTACAGTAAACTAACCTTAAAAGGGCTACCTTCTGTGACCTACTATACAGAGGCACAGTCAACTAATCTAAAAGGGTGGCGAAAGCCAAATACACTCTAGCTACGCTTATAAATGCCCTAGTGCAGATAGCCTACTATCAACCTATGAACCTATGAACCTGTGAGAGATGTGATGTCAGTAGCCACACCTGTGGCATTGGTACAGGGTGGGAGCAACATTACAGTACATCAACAGTACAAACCCACAATACTACAGATTATGCACATCTGTTTATTACTACAACACAACAACAGACTATATATATTTCATCTCACATATGCATGATTAAACTCTACAGATGCAGATGGATATGCAACAGTGGTCTACTGATGTGCCCTGTGGTTTTACCTGCATGCTCCTCAGCCATTGTGTGGGTAGCACCCACCTCCACTATGCTCTTTGTCAGGTCTTGTGTTTGCAGGCAGGCAGGTGCCCCGAGGCTGGTGAGGAGCTCCTCAACATGTGTCGGGGGGCTGGATGGCATGACCTCCCCTGTTGCAAGCTGGTTCCCCCTAACTGCAGCAGCACACTGACAGGCATGGTGGAGTAGATGAGTGCAGCGATGTCAGACCTGCCCATAACTGCAGTTATGCAGGCCGACATTGTTTACCCTGTGGACAAGATCTTTCCACAGGGCGGTCCGCTCCTGCAGATCATGGGCTGTATGCTCAAACAGGGTGTGGTAGTGCTGCACCAGGTATGTGATGATGATTTCATTCTCCTGGGGTGCGTAAATCGGAAGTGTCTCCCAAGACATTGTGCCTGAAAGACATAAAGAGGGAAACAGGTCTGAGGACCTCATACTGCAAGGATATAATATTTGTTAATACACATCTCTATCCCCCCCCCCCCACCATATCTGCAACAACAGTTTGCTCACACAAGTCAACGGGTATGTTTACAGCAGACCTACTGTTGGGACATATATTGTATTCTACAACAATTTGTGTAATGTGTTTGTAGTCATGTTCCATGTTTAAACACTATCATTGGTGGCCTTTTACAAACAATGTCACCTGCATGCCATTGTCAGGGCCACTATGGTTCCATATATGCATGTGTTCTGTTTCCTATGTGACTGCTGCACATCTGTTATTTTGTGTTAATGGGGATATCTATGCATGCTGTTAGACATAATCCTGGAATGTGTGGACTATTACTACCCACATATGTTCTATAACAGTGACACAATAGCATGTTTGGGAAGACAGTTGCCAGCAGAACCAACTCTCCCACCTCATCTGGCCATGTTACCAGGCCACATCACATCTGCAACCCACCCTGGGACCACATCTACTGGTCCTGCACTACCTTCAGGTGGAACCACCTTAGGGGGTGGTGTTCACCCCCCCCAGGAGCACACACAGACAGGATCCTGTCATCCGAAGTCAGGTCCAGGGTCTGGTGCATCAGGAGCTCCACAGAGACTTGTGGGATGTGCTACAGCACCTTGAGGCCCTCAGTACACAATCACAGGGTCCACATGCTCCTCCTGCTCAGCCCCCAGCTTAGGCACCTTCAGAGCCGTGAAGATGCTTTTGTGACTGCCCATGGGTGGGGACCTTGGTCCCATTGTTTCCATATGGGGGCTCATGGGCTTCCACATTCCAAACAACATTCCCATTCCAGCTTTTTATCCACCACATATGTCATATACTGCCCCTGTATGCTGTCTTGTCTGTCTTCCAACCCAACTTACCTCCCCAGATATACCTACTATCTTTCCCCAAAATACCAATCCCACCTTCACAAACAAGGGCAATGTGTACCCAACATGGTGTTCACACTTGACATAACTGTCCATGTTACACCCACTTACTGCTGTATATATATATATATATATATATATATATATATATATATATATAAGAATTCCAATAACACAAACGTCCCCTGGTGAAGTAAATACCCCGTAGCTTCAAGCAGTATAAAAATCACAAAGCGTAATAAAAACGAGCTTTGGGGTAACCATGGAAATAATCTCTCCTACAACGGGAGAAATGTAACTCACAGTCCACTCAAAATAATCCAAGCTTCGTAGTGATGAACTGATTTAGAAAACTTAGTTGTAAAAAACTAGTTTAATACACATAGAAAAGGTTAGCGCTTTCACAAATGCTTCATCAGACCGTTATTTTTTGAAAAATCTTTCAATAAACTTTTTATATCAAATCATCATGTGGTTAGTGATGTAGCATTAATCAATTACTATTTTAAAGGTGCAACATTGTAAAAAAACTATTCAATATTATACCTTTATAACATATATAGAAATATAAATTTATATTACATAATGATTAAAACAACCTAAGTGCCTGGCATTTTATCCTACATATAAAGATATAAAAGCTTTATCAGCGTGTCTCATTTAAGCGGGGAAGTCTTGTGGTCTTCCATCATGTAAAACATTTACAAAATGCATACAAAATGTATAGAAAGTGTACTATTACCATCCGAATATACGAAAATAGTTTAAACAATTGTGCCAGTAATCAATGACAGCCACTATTCTATGTTGCTTAAGCAAATGCGCTACCCGATATTTAAAATTGCATCTATTATTTATCCTCTTGCCCCAAACTACATCCGTTCCTATAGGGTACAAATGAATAGTATCAACCAGCTATCTCATTAACAAAATGTATGATCTGATATAACTGACTACATATAAGCAAATTCCTTTATGCCCGAACTGCGCTATTTTTTAAAAATCATTAATTAATAAAACATTTCTTACAAACAATATATAAATATAAGTACTATAATACATTCTCACCATATAACTCAGTCAAATAAGCCACTTATGATGGCCTTCTATAACTTATGCATATGAAATTCTTATCTATAAATTCGAACATTTAAAACTTGTGCTTTAATATATTATATGAGACGTGAACGCTGAATTAAAAAGTTAGTTTTAGTATAATATACTCAACTAAAATAATAGATTTACCACTATTATTTAATATTTAATATTTCAAAATACTCTAACAAGATTATTGCATATATAATACAAAGTCATAGAGCAATACATATATCATGCTAACCAAACCTAATGTGGTCTACGCTAAAAGTTGAAAATTTCTATATTTCTACTACAAAAATATATGTATAATGAAACTTTAGAATAAATCAAAGTTAAAACTGTAATAAACAGAGTCTTCAGCTGGAATATGTATGGAGATAATACTTCCTCATCTCATCACTATGATGGCTGGATTACAATACATCTCTTCCAAAAATTGAGGTTAAGTATCCTAGATTTGCATTAACTATTACTACATGTCTATAAGGTTATAATTATGCTAAAGACAATCATACTATTCACCAGTCGGTCCTCATTTTGTTTGACGTAATATGAGTATGGGCAACAATAAAATATTGAATTCATATACAACATGTGCTGCGTCCAAAGTTCTATGATAAAAATGTATGCTAATGTTGTGGAATATAGGTGTATGTCTCAATAACTAATCACTTATACTTAATAAATGCCATAATTAGATTACATTACCTCACTGTTCTACGTCTAGCTTTCAGTACGGGTTTAATGGAGGCTCTTTCATTGAGCCCTTTCCCTTTGTCTGCTCTCAATCTCAAAATCCAATTTACCTCTTTCTGCGCTATTTTTTAAAAATCATTAATTAATAAAATATTTCTTAAAAACAATATATAAGTACTATAATACATTCTCGCCATATAACTCAGTCAAATAAGCCACTTATGATGGCCTTCTATAACTCATGCATATGAAATTCTTATCTATAAATTTGAACATTTAAAACGTGTGCTTTAATATATTATATGAGACGTGAACGCTGAATTAAAAAGTTAGTTTTAGTATAATATACTCAACTAAAATAATAAATTTACCACTATTATTTAATATTTCAAAATACTCTAACAAGATTATTGCATATATAATATAAAGTCGTAGAGCAATAAATATATCATGCTAACCAAACCTAATGTGGTCTACGCTAAAAGTTGAAAATTTCTATATTTCTACTACAAAAATATATGTATAATGAAACTTTAGAATAAATCAAAGTTAAAACTGTAATAAACAGAGTCTTCAGCTGGAATATGTGTGGAGATAATACTTCCTCAACTCATCACTATGAAGGCTGGATTACAATACATCTCTTCCAAAAATTGAGGTTAAGTATCCTAGATTTGCATTAACTATTACTACATGTCTATAGGCAAAACAGATAGAACGTTTCGAACCAGAATACGAGAACATCTATATGCCATAAGAATAAAGTATTTGAATAATGCCTTGGCCAAACATGTAGTCAATACAGGCCAAGACCATACATTTACATTCATGGCAATAGACCAAAACGCACATATAGCCAGAGGAGGAGATATGCGTAATCGGACGTAAAAGAAAGAGGTTAACTGGATTTTGAGATTGAGAGCAGACAAAGGGAAAGGGCTCAATGAAAGAGCCTCCATTAAACCCGTACTGAAAGCTAGACGTAGAACAGTGAGGTAATGTAATCTAATTATGGCATTTATTAAGTATAAGTGATTAGTTATTGAGACATACACCTATATTCCACAACATTAGCATACATTTTTATCATAGAACTTTGGACGCAGCACATGTTGTATATGAATTCAATATTTTATTGTTGTCCATACTCATATTACATCAAACAAAATGAGGACCGACTGGTGAATAGTATGATTGTCTTTAGCATAATTATAACCTTATAGACATGTAGTAATAGTTAATGAAAATCTAGGATACTTAACCTCAATTTTTGGAAGAGATGTATTGTAATCCAGCCTTCATAGTGATGAGTTGAGGAAGTGTTATCTCCACACATATTCCAGCTGAAGACTGTTTATTACAGTTTTAACTTTGATTTATTCTAAAGTTTCATTATACATATATTTTTGTAGTAGAAATATAGAAATTTTCAACTTTTAGCGTAGACCACATTAGGTTTGGTTAGCATGATATATTTATTGCTCTACGACTTTGTATTATATATGCAATAATCTTGTTAGAGTATTTTGAAATATTAAATATTAAATAATAGTGGTAAATTTATTATTTTAGTTGACTATATTATACTAAAACTAACTTTTTAATTCAGCGTTCACGTCTCATATAATATATTAAAGCACAAGTTTTAAATGTTCGAATTTATAGATAAGAATTTCATATGCATGAGTTATAGAAGGCCATCATAAGTGGCTTATTTGACTGAGTTATATGGTGAGAATGTATTATAGTACTTATATATTGTTTGTAAGAAATGTTTTACTAATTAATGATTTTTAAAAAATAGCGCAGTTCAGGCATAAAGGAATTTGCTTATATGTAGTCAGTTATATCAGATCATACTTTTTGTTAATGAGATAGCTGGTTGATACTATTCATTTGTACCCTATAGGAACGGATATAGTTTGGGGCAAGAGGATAAATAATAGATGCAATTTTAAATATCGGGTAGCGCATTTGCTTAAGCAACATAGAATAGTGGCTGTCATTGATTACTGGCACAATTGTTTAAACTATTTTCGTATATTCGGATGGTAACAGTACACTTTCTATACATTTTGTATGCATTTTTTAAATGTTTTACATGATGGAAGACCGCAAGACTTCCTCGCTTAAATGAGACACGCTGATAAAGCTTTTATATCTTTATATGTAGGATAAAATGCCAGACACTTAGGTTGTTTTAATCATTATGTAATATAAATTTATATTTCAATATATGTTATAAAGGTATAATATTGAAT
>NC_056739.1:979136267-979266267 GCF_019279795.1 Protopterus annectens | reverse complement strand
ATGTAAGACAATTATCTGAACTTTCTGACAAAATCTGTACAATTGAGGGGTATGATTCTGCATACAGCTTACTACCACTCCTAGGATTTGAACCATGGCTGTGTGTGCTAAAAATACAACAGTTTACGTCTCAGTTGAGTGTACTATTTGGATTTTGTTGTGTATCTCTTCAATGTTTTCTGTCTAAGTCTCCCTCAGTCATACAATATAACCTTGTGATTACAACAGTCGTATACAGACATTCCTACTCATTTTATTAATGTAGCACAATGTGGGTAGCAGTGCTTAATACAACAGTACTATTAAGAGAATGCAACACTACATTACCATATGATACCAGAGTAAACACAAGTAGTCCAGGAGTTAGACCTTTATTGCCAGGCTATTACCCTTTTATTTACATACAACCTATATGAGACTCTTCCTGACATATCGTCTGGTTTATTCAGTACATTCCATACACAATACAGGTTTTATACTGGCAATTAACTTTCTACTACTTTTAGATTTATTTCTTATGACAGTACATGTAAGATTATTACTAACCTGCCTTGCGACGCAGCCTTTGCAGCCTACATGCATGGGCTACCTGATTCACAGCCCGCTCTGCTGCCGCTGTCAAAGACATAAGAGGAATATTTAGCCATACCTATCCATAATACACATGAGCTGACAATTATTAAACAGGTAGTAGAATGAGTACTTACACACTGCTGGGACATCACACTGCCTAGCTTCTTGGATCCACTGATCCTAGAGCTCCCTCTTCCTCCGTTTCAGGTCGGTATAGTGGTGCCTGACATGCTCACCAGTTCGAGGGATGCCAGTGGCACTGGTGAGATCACGGGCGAGACTATCCCAGACTTCCTCTTTATATTGGAAACACTGGTACTGGCCCTGCAGCAGTCTATCTTCATGGTATTTTACCAGGAGTCCTGCCATGACCTTGGACTCCTGGATGTACCAGCGCGATCCTTCTCTGACACCAGCCATTATGCCTATAGGAGGAAGCTGCAACCAGTTATGAGATGTATTCCCACCTGTGGAGTTTAAATAGGGCCGATTTCCCACACTTTGACATGATTGGATGGTTTTGAAAATGCTAAGCTATGGGTAAACCTGCTTACCTAAGGTTGGCATTGCTTAAAGGGGCATACCAATGGGCAAATCGATTTAGCTGTGCTACACATTGCTTACACCTAGTAAGCAGAGGTGTGCAATGCTTAGTGTTGCTTATTTTTAAATTTGCACACTATTTGCTATTTGGCATTGATTTATCATTCATTGCATGTTATATATTTGTTTAATATCTGTGATTCATGTGTACGTACACTGTATGGGGTACTTGTGTTTACTGGGGGATTTCACCACTTTATTACAATGACACCTCATATCTGGACTTAATGCAGTACTCCATTTCACATATATATGTTATTTAGTAGGTTATACAACATAAAACTGTTTATAGATTCCATTCACATGTGAATTGTAATTTTGCTATTGTGAGGATCTGTTTGGGTATATCTCAGATGTTAAGTTGTCAATCTCGCCTTCATTCTTGCTGGATGGGTTCGGAGCCGATCCTCAGCTCCGACTCGGCACTTGCTTAGCTTGAGAACTCCTTTTACCAGCTCGAGGCAACCCTATATCCCATGATGCAAGGCGAGACTACCTTAGATCTCGTTTGCCGCTTTGCGAAGAGGTCTCTCTTTTTTGCCAGCTCAGGTGAGTTTGAATTTTCAAACAATTTAGTCAGGGTTTTTCTCTCCCTTTCTTTCTTTTAAATAGTCAGATAGTGTGTAGTTTTTCTACAGCCCACCCTATTTCCCCTTTAATTAAGCTTTCAAGTTAAATTGCTAAGTTTATAATTTCTGTTAGGCCTAGGCCTCTTTCTCTTAATCCCTATCTGTTTGTGTGTTTTTGGGATTAATAGTGTGACTGTTTAGTGTGTGTGTGTGTTTTTTACTTAGACTATGTCTAGGGAAGGAAAGGTCTCAGGCTTCAAGAAGTGTGACTCGTGCTGTCAGAAAATGTCTCTGACAGACGGTCACACTTCTTGTGTTTACTGCCTGGGGCCTTTACACCTGCAGGACTCCTGTGCTATATGTCATTCTTTTAGCCAGAGAGTCCTGCAGGAGAGGAGGAACAAGTTAATCCTCCGTGGCTTATTAAAGCCAGAAGGTTCACCCACTAAGACTGGGTCGAGTAAACCTTCAAAGCCACCTAAGGTTCAGGCTACAGTTGTTAAGCCTTCCCCGGTGGCTCCGACTCCTTCGGAGTCGAGATCGGCTCCGGCTGGAGCCGATCTTTCTACCTCTGATGTGGTAGTGTCGGTTCCTACCGGCTTCGACACTCAATCTACAGTTGCCTTGTCGGCTCCGGCTGGGGCCGACGTTATCCAGTATCGGGCCGAGAAGCCGGCTCCATCTGGAACCCAGAGGACGTCGGCTCCGATGGCTTCGTCCAAGAAGAGATCTCGGTCCCCTTCTTTGGAGTCGATCCACTCGACTCCGAGGTCTCCTCTTTTGTCGGAACGGAGTCATCGGAGCCGATCTTCGAGATCTTCCAGGCTGTCTGACCACGATTTAGAGAGGGTGGTAAGCAGGCTGTTGAAGTCACAGGCACTAGCCCAAATGCTCCATAGCCCGTCTCAGCAGACTTCGGCTATTGCTCTTCCCCTTGAACTTCCTCCTCCGACTCTCCTCCAGAGTTCATAGCCGGAGCTTCTCGGAACAGCGACCGTGTCGGCGCCGGAGCCGATACATCCCCTTTCGGCTCCGTCATCTTCGGCTTCGATCTCCTCCATGAGACCTTCCTTGGAGGGATCCGGTCGTCGAGTTTCCCTTGTCAGCTCCGAGGGGGCTAGTGGCATCGGACCCTTGTCGGCCTCGGAGCCTTCTCTCTCAGTGGAGCTGGGAATTCCTGTTTCTTCAGAACGGGAATATTCTGGTCTCCCTGGGAGAGGAGCATTTGAGGTGATGAGGAGTGTCCTGGCACCTGAGCCAGGTCAACGGTCCATCCCTTTAGCTCCTCCCTCTTCGGTGCCTGTTGATGTCTCTTGCCAGCCTTTTGCTCTCAGGCCCAGGGATCCATCGCCCCAGGTTTCCCCATTGGGAATAACATCCTCTTCCGAGGTTTCTCCTGATCCTGCAGGGGAACCCCCTCGGAAGAGGACGTGTAAGAGGAAACACACAGACTCCCCTGAGTCTACAACATCTGATACCGACTTAGATGAGTCGGAGGGTTCCCCACGGTCCCCCTCTGAGGATGTCTCCTTTTCAGACATCCTTGAACTCCTCAAACAGAGGGGGAACTGGCCTTCCATTGACCCCTCCGAGGATGAGTCGGTATACCTGGAGGCTTTTGGATCCCGACCCTCCACCTCCTGAGTGTCTCCGCCTTTCGACCCACTTATGCAGGTAGTGGCTCGGAAGGCATGGGCAGCTCCAGATTCTGTGGAACCTGTCCCCAGGCGGCCATCCAAATTTATTACGGCCCCTTCAGACAAGCAGTTTCTTTCTAAGGGCATCTCTGTGGATGCTATGGTGGTGGCAGCGGCCACCAAGAAGGAACTTTCGGATCCTTCCGTGCCTGTCCATCCTTCTAACAAAGATTCTAGGACCATGGATAGGTATGGCAAGCGGATGTTTTCTTCAGCGACCTTTGCTATGCGTTCGCTGAACTACCTTTGTCATTTCACCAGACTTCAAAGAGATATTCTCAAGGAACTAGGTGAAGTGGTTCAGGATCCTTCAGCTGCTGGGGCTCAAGACAAGATGGCCTCATAGCTAGCAATCCTAAATTCTTTAACCAACTCCTCCATGCGGCTCATATCCTATGCAGCCGATGGAGTGAGCAGAGCCGCAGGCACAGGAGTGGCTCTTAGACGTCAAGCCTGGATGCGGCTTTGTAATTTTGCGGACCCCTTTAAGGCGTCCTTCACCAATACCCCCTTTGCCGGTTCGGCTTTGTTCGGACCTCAGGTGAAGGAAACCTTGACCAGGTGTGAGCAAGATGGCAAAACTCTTTCTGCCGTAGGAGTGCATTTTTCCACCCCTTCTAGACCCTATCCCAAGGGTCAGAAAGGAGGAAGGATGTGGTTCCGTAAATCCCAAGGAGCAGCGCCGGACACGCGTGGTCAGTTTACCCCCAGAGGTAGAGGGGGTAACAATAATAGACGCCGCCCTAGAGGTAGGGGGGGTCCTCAGAATCAGGGCAACAGGGAGTCTCTTCCTGAGAAGCCCTTTCAGCATCCCTGAGGTGTTGTCCGACTGTCCACCCTTGGAGGCAGTCGGGGGAAGGATATCGCTGTACCCAGTAGCCTGGAATTCCCTTTCACAAGACATGTGGGTACAGTCGATCATATCCGAGGGTTACAAAATCCCCTTCGAAGGGTATCCCGTACCTCACCAATCCCTTCCAGACATCTCACCCGGTCAAAGGGATTTGGCAAAACAGGAGGTTTCAAAGCTCCTAGAAAAAAGAGCCGTCCAGACTGTTCCAGCAGACCAAGTAGGATCCGGCGTCTACTCGAGATTCTTTTTGGTCCCCAAAAGGACGGAAGATTGGAGACCTATTTTAGACCTGAGCAATCTAAACAGATTTGTCAAGAAGGCAAGATTCCGGATGGTCACGCTTCAGTCCATTCTGCCCTTTCTGGGCAAGGACAACTGGATGTGCTCGATAGACCTTCAGGACGCGTACTATCACATAAAGATACACAGGCGCTCCAGGAGGTTTCTCCGCTTTCGGCTAGGGACCAGTCATTATCAATTCAGAGCCCTGCCCTTTGGTCTCACTTCAGCCCCCAGAGTGTTTACCAAATGCATGGCAGTGGTCGCAGCTCATCTGAGACGTCAAGGATTCCAGGTGTTTCCTTATTTAGACAACTGGCTCCTCTCCGCCACCACCAAGCGTCAGCTTCTTCAGAGCAGAGACTACACTCTACAGCTTTGCAAAAGGTTGGGAATATCGGTGAATTTCGAAAAATCTTCTCTGCTGCCTTGCCAATCTATCACCTTTATAGGTGCAGAATTAAACACCGTCAGTATGTTAGCCAGACTAACAGAGCAGAGAATTCTGGACATCCAAAAATACGTTCGGATTTTATTGCAGAGCAGCAAAGTCAAAGCCAGATTGGTTCTGAAGGTTCTAGGTCTTATGGCTGCTGCTATTGTACTTCTACCATTAGCTCGCTTCCACATGCGTCTTCTGCAGTGGATGTTATTCACTCAGTGGTCGTTCCAGAACCTTCCCATGAGACACGAAATCTTGGTTACACAATCGTGCAGGACTCATCTAACCTGGTGGATAACTTCCCCTCTACTTCATCAGGGCCGACCATTTGTTCCCCCTCCTCCGGTTGCCACAGTCACTACGGATGCCTCTCTGATCGGGTGGGGGGGGCATTATCATGGCAGGATGGTCCACGGGACCTGGCAACCCATCGAATACCATCTGCACATAAATGTCCTGGAGATGAGAGCGGTGCTTTTAATGTTGCAAGCCCTCAACGACTTTCTTCCCACGGGGACTATTGCAGTTCAAACGGACAACATGTCTGTGGTATGGTACATCAACAAGCAGGGCGGGACCAGGTCCTATCCTTTATGTCGAGAAGCTCTCAGACTTTGGCAATGGGCAATCTCCTCTCATCGGTTTCTGACAGCAACGCACATCCCCGGCAGGTCCAACCTCTTAGCGGACAGACTGAGCAGAGCCATTCTCATGCCTCACGAGTGGTCTCTCAATCAATCGATAGTGGACAAGATTTTTCTGAAGTGGGGCACCCCTTGTTGCGACCTTTTTGCTACACCCCAAAACAACAAATGCCTGGACTTCTTCACCCTCTTTCCCCTACCAGGCCAACCCCTGAGAGACTCTCTAACCCAGGATTGGCCCCGGGGACTTCTATACGCCTTTCCTCCTTTCCCCTTAATTCCACAGGTTATTCAGAAAGCTACCGTTTTGAGAGCCAAGTTGATTCTCATTGCCCCTTACTGGCCTCGACAAATTTGGTTCCCGACCCTACATCGTCACCTCTTGGTGCAGCCTTGGCATCTGGACCCAGTTCCGGATCTTTTGATCCACCAATCGGGTCAACAGCACTGGGCCATTCGTTCTCTCAACCTCACTGCTTGGTTGCTCCACTTCCTTCCCTAGCCAGGCTTCCTATGATCTCTGATCCTGTCAGAGATATATTAATAGCTTCTTTGAAGTCGTCCACCAAAACGGTTTATGCTAGCAAGTGGCGACGTTTTTCCCTTTGGGCAAACTCCAGGCACATTGATCCCTTTACTGCACCTGTGCATTCTGTTTTAGATTTTCTGGCTGAAGTTTTTCAGTCAGGATCCTCTTCATCAACAGTTAAAGTTCAATTGGCGGCTATTTCCAAATATCATGTTGGCTTGCAAGATCATAACATTATGTCACATAGACTATGCAAAGCCTTTCTGAGAGGAGTCTTTCTCCTAAAGCCTCCAATAAAACATCCTCCTCCGCAATGGGATCTGAATTTGATGTTAGCATCATTGATTTTACCTCCCTTCGAACCGTCTGCTTCTTGTTCCTTGAAGTTATTGACCTGGAAAACTATATTCTTACTGGCTGTCACTTCAGCAAGGAGGGTATCCGAGATTCAAGCTCTCTGCATCCGTTCCCCTTACTTGGTTTTTCACAAGGACAGGGTATCCTTGAGAACAAATCCATCCTTTCTTCCCAAGGTTGTTTCTCAAACTAATATTAATCAATCCATCGATCTACCAGTTTTTTCCCCAAATTATTTGGACAGAGCTGAACAAAAGCTTCATTTTTTGGATGTCCATCGTCAGCTCAGATATTATTTGCATAGAACTAAACAATTCAGGAAATCAGATCAATTATTTGTCTCCTATGCAGAAAACAGGAAAGGTCTCCCAGTATCAAAAGTAACCTTGTCCAGATGGTTATCTTCCACCATTTCTTATGTGTATTCGCTCAGAGGCAAGCAACTATCCTCAAAACCGTAGGCACACTCAACAAGGAGCCTATCCACTTCAACAGCTTTTCAGGATAGGCTACCCATTGATACCATTTGTGCAGCAGCTACTTGGGCCACTCCTCATACCTTTGTCTCTCATTACAAATTAGATTTGGCCTCCAGGGATAGAGCCAGTTTTGGTTCCACAGTACTCAAGAGTCTGTTCCATTGAGCCACCCGGGATACAGGTGCTAGGGACGCGGTCCCATCCAGCAAGAATGAAGGCGAGATTGACAACTTAACATTTAGAAGTTATGTACCTACCATAACGTTCCATGTTAGTTGTCTTCTCTCGCCTTCTTTCTTGTGTCCCTCCCTCCTTCCCCCTGGCCTGGACAGATCTTGAAGAGTTTCTCTTTATCAGATTCACTCTCCTTAGTTTTTTAGAGAGTCTATCTTAAGAACTTTTTGCCTAGTTCTTCTAGGCTAGTTTTGCTCTTCCTTTGGGATTAGTATTTTGGCAGGGTTATTTAGCTACCAAACGAGATCTGAGGTAGTCTCGCCTTGCATCATGGGATATAGGGTTGCCTCGAGCTGGTAAAAGGAGTTCTCAAGCTAAGCAAGTGCCGAGTCGGAGCCGAGGATCGGCTCCGAACCCATCCAGCAAGAAAGAAGGCGAGAGAAGACAACTAACATGGAACGTTATGGTAGGTACATAACTTCTAATTTTATGTACAGCTATGATGGCTTACTGGTTAACTGCTGTGACTATAGTGTACAGGGCCTGGGTTCAAGACCTGCAAGAGCTGTTTATTTTGTTTCTGGGCAGAAGAGGGGCTGTTGGATACAGAGTGATTAAGGCACTTTTAAGCGGGTTTCCGTGGGTTTGCATGACGGTAAGCAATGCTAACTTCCGGTTACAGTTTCTTATACTCAGCCACTAAATTGCTTAACCTGTGTAAGCATTGCTTACCCCACACAAACAGGCTTAAACCCACTTACTACTGCTTAAAAGTGCTTACTCCCGCTTACCCCCTCATTAATTTAGAAAGAAATGAAACATGGGTCTTGCAAAAGTGGTAGATTTGGACACTTTATACATTTTTTACACTATTTGCTGTATGGCATGGATTTATCATTCATTACAAATTATAACGTTGTTTAGTATCCCTGATTCATGTGTACATATACTGCATGGGCACCTGTGTTTATCTGTGGATTTTTACCACATTATTACAATGAGTCCTCACATCTGCACTTAATGCAGTACTACAGTTCACAAATATATGTTATTTAGTAGGTTACACAGCCAAAACAATGTTCATAAATTGCTTTCACGTGCAAAATGGAATTTACTACAGTGAGGATCATACCGGGAATGACTGCTCGCAAAGTGAATGCTCTGACCACTACACTATTACAGGACTGCTTCAAATGAATATATCTTGCTATTTATCGTCTTGTGCTATTTAAGCTACAGTATGCGTAGCTAAGCAATGGGCAAACCTGCGCACCTACGGTTAAATTTAATGTGTTTGATAAAAAAAAAATTCTAGTGTTATTTTCTCTAGGAAGGGACAGGTTTCACTTATTGTCGTGGATTTCTGCATGCATCTGCACATTTGGCAGAGATCCTAGCATGTTTGAGTTGCTATGAGCATAGGGTTTTCCTGGGAAGTGGGACTTTGACCTTTGCAATGGCTGTGGGTGTGTTTTCTCCTGCAACATGTCATGTTTCTACACTAAACAGTCCCACTTTGGCCATTTGAAGATGCAGCAACTCCCCATAACTCTCACCATCTTCATGCAAATTATCTGGACAAAGCTTAACAAAATGAGGTACAACTAGGGGCATATTTTAAATATTGCTCTTATAAACTTAAGAAAGTTGCTAGAGTAACAGGATTTGTTTTAATACAACTTTTCTGAAGGATCTGGAGTCTAAAACTCAAATGTATGCCATTATTTACCGACTTCAATCCTGAAATCATCCCAGTGATTTGCCAGGAAAAATGAGGTACAGGCCAAAAGTATGAGTGAAAAATCTGGACATTCTGCGAAGATCTGCACAGTTGAGAGATATGCAACCCCCTATGAGCATTTTCTCTCATTGTAATTGCCGAATGGCAATTCTTGAGTGCAGGGGCATGTATATTGTGAGAGCTCTACTCTCAGAGACACCCCCTGCACTCGTTCACACTCCGTGTCTGTTTAGGAGCAGAGGCAGCACGCCTTCATAACTATTCATGGCACTCTGCTGTGCTGCTCTTAAATGGTCATTTCCGTGCAGGAATAGCTACTGAATCCCGGGGTACAACTAAATAAGGATTATAATTTGGATGAGTTGTTGGTACGCTACAGTGTAACAAGTCAAGGGTCTAGCTACCAATACAACAGAGGTGGGAAATATCACACAAAGACCATTAACTCAAAAATCAAGACTAGAAAGTCCGGCTTATTTTGTTCTGAACTGCATTGCAAGGATACCGATTTTATGATGGAAATTATAAAATACTTTTAAACAAATACACCACATATGTTAAAGTAACAAAAAGTTTTGCCTTTTCAGTCTTGAGTCAAGAATAACACTTCAGGATGTGCAAAGTACTGGTTTATTCCATAAACAGTGATGGGAGACTCCCTTCACTAAATTTCAGATCTGTCTCAAAACAAAGAATAATAATACTATATACTTTTTCTTATCAATTTCATTCATGGTGAACTTTGACATAACAGCTTTTAACAAATCATACAGTTTTAAAATAAATTTTGCCCTTGTCCTTCTCTCTTTGAGCTTCATTTAAACACTTAACAAATATATTTTTAAGGTATAGACCACCTGGTCTAACACTCTGTTTTTTTACCTTGTATCATTCAGTACCAGTATACACTATCTTACAGACATTCTTGCAGCGATTTATCCCCAAGCCGTAGAAGGCCAGAGCTTAAAAAGATTCTTGGCACATTGTTTTCTTTTCCCCCTGCATTACATTTTGAAACCAGACTCCATTAAACATAGTAACATCCCTTAACTCCTTCGGCACTTACTTTGCCTTCAATTTTCTGTCAGTGCACTATAATGTGATAATGAAAAGAGAATGCAGTTGTAAGGCATTTGAAATATAAAGCTGCAACATATGTGAAACAGTATTTTGTATAATCATGCATATATATTACATTATATTTTCAACATAAACATATTATAAACATTTTGACTCATTTGTGAAGAAATATCAAGTTAATATGCATTTTGTGAGGAATAATCATGCTACTCAATGCTAGAAGTCTAAACCTCAAAATGCACTCTCTCGAGGCACTCTTAAAAATGGAGAACATCGATATCTGTGCAGTAACTGAGACCTCGTTCAAGGCTCCAGAGAGCACCCCTGCAATACCAGGCTACAACTTTTACCACACTTTTTTGGCCACCAAACCAAGACCGAAACACTAAAGGTGGAAGAGTGTCCATATTCATCAAAGATATTCACACCTCCAGGCTAGTTGCCCAACACAATGCATCTGAAATTCCCCAGGTGCAACTAACCTAGGTAAGACTGCAATCCAATTTGTAGCTTGCTACAGATCCTCCACCATACCCCAAGATTCTCACTACACCTTTCTAAACATACTGGAAAATATTAAGATACAACCAAACACCCTAATACTGGGTGACTTCAACTACCCTGCCATTAATTGGGAAAACTACTCGGGTACCATCACCTTTTCCCAATGGTTCTTGGAATTCATAAATTCAAATGCCCTGGATCAACTAATCCATTGTCCCACCAGGGGCTCCAGTATCCTAGACCTGGTCATTACCAACATGGGAGATAGATGCTCCACACCAGTGGTCACCCCCTCATTGGTCAGGTCTGACTATAAGCATATCACCCTTGACATCCACATCCCACCCCCACCCCCAGTAAGGAAACCTCCTTAAAAAACTTCTCCAAAGCCAACTTCATGCTACTGAAGTCAGAAGTTACAAACTGCACAACACCCACGCAGACAGGATCTGGAAGTTCGACTGCAGAATCCTACACTAAGGCACGGTACGAGCACATCCACTCGTGCATGAATCATGCCATCCCAAATAGAACCAAGATGCTCTCCTCCAAAAAAAGGAATCCAATCTGGTGGTCCCCTGCCATAAAAAAACTATACAACAGAAGAAAGAAACTATTGCAGAAAAGAGGAAAATCCCAGGATGTAAAAAACTCCCTTACCAGACTCAGTAAGAAGCTGAGATCCCTCATAAAATCCTCCAAAGTTAGTTACAAAAATAAAATTGCCAAAGATTCCAAAGACAACCACAAGGCAGTCTATAGTTATGTCAAGAATCTAAATGGCAATGCTCAGATATGCTTTGAGCTACAACAGAATGACATTAAATATACTAATCCCAAGGATATTGCCAATATCCTGGCAGATCGTTTTAGTGCCAACTTCACCCCCCTCTCACCCCATAAAGGACCCATCTCAATACCAAAAGATTGCCAAATTCTGGTAATTACGGCCACACAGGTAGAAACCACACTCTCCAAAGCTAAGAATACAGCATCCATGGGACCAGATGACATCCCAGGCTGTGTACTACATGAACTACAAAATGAACTGGCACCTCACCTAAGTGTCATGTTTATTCATAGCCTCACCTCAGGCTTCATGCCCAGTGAGTGGCGCACAGCTACAGTTATCCCACTCCACAAGGGGGGATCCACCTTGGATCCTGGGAACTACCATCCCATCTGTCTGATGAACCTGATCTGCAAGGGTATGGAACTTATTATCATGGAACTTATAACCAAAGACATTGGCAACCTTCAAACACTGGACCCAACCCAGTTTGGGTTCATGAAGGGTCGATATTGTCTCCTGAACCTGATTGACATCTTCAAATCAGTCTCCAGAGCTGGTAAGGCAGTCCACACAGCCTATCTGGACCATCCTGCCACTCTGGAATCATAGATAAACTTACTAAGCTGGGCATAAATCCCTACGTCACTTGATAGGTTGCCAACTGACTTACTGACAGACCCCAGACTGTAAAAGTAGCCGACTCCAAATCCAGCTCCAGACAAGTGATAAGTGGATTACCTCAGGGTTCAGTCCTGGGACCGCTCTTGCTTGGCATCTACTTCTGTGAAGTACAGACCAACACTAAGGGACTCTGGCTAACAAAGTTTGCAGATGACTGCAAACTGGGAGCTATTATTGAATCCCCAAATGATGTGGATATACTACAAAAGGGCCTTACAGAAACAAATGCTTGGTGCCAGAGCCATGGGCTCACGCTTAATGCTAAGAAATGTATAGATGTTATGTGATCCTATCTCGCCTACATTCTGTACTGAAGGGTTCGGAGCCGATCCTCGGCTCCGACTCGGCAAGCTATACTATAGAGCGAAGTCTCTAATTGGCTGAGCTATCTTATATCCCAGGATGCACCACCACTACTTCCCCAGATCTCGTTTGCCGCTTGTTAGCATTAGACGTGGTCCCGACTTGGCTGGGCTAAGTACTATTTACTGACAAGTTTTCTGTCAGAATTTCTCTAATTTTTCACCCAAAAGCTGTTTTAACAGCTACTTATCACTTGTTGAGTGTTTTTTGTGAGGAAAGTTGTGTGAATTTTCATAGTGTTAGGTTCCCGCTTTTACTGGTAGGGGTTTCCTCGCGCTCTAGTCAGACTTTGTGTAAAATTGTTTAAATTGTTTAGATTGTTAAAATTTTTTTCTGTGGTACTTGTTCCTCTAACATCTAGGTCCCGTTTTAGTTAGAGGGGCCTTGCCCTCGCGCTCTGTTAGAGCGTTGTTATAGTTTTACCTGTGTGTCTGTTTCTGAGCTTATAGGTCGAATCCTGTTTAAGTTAGAGGGATTTGGCCCTCTTAGTGCTTAGTTTTTGTCCCTAGTTGGTTTGGTGTCTTTCTAGTGATGTCGAAAGAACATAGACCTTTGGGTTTTAAAAAATGTACCAAGTGTGGATACAAGATGTCTATAACGGATGATCACTCGCTATGTGTTTATTGCTTAGGGCCTAAACACCTTCAAGAGTCGTGCAGTGTATGCCACGCTTTTTCTTCCCGTGTCCTCCAAGAGAGGAAAAACAAATTGATATTGAAAGGGATGATCACCCCTTCCTTTGAGGAGGCTTTATCTTCTTCCCCCTCCCCCTCCAGGAAGAAGAAGTCTTCGGCTCCGACCAGTCCGTCAGAGCCGACAGCAAAGAAATCAAGGCAGGCTTCTCCGTCGGCTCCACGGACTTCGGAGCCGAGGTTGGAACGGTCTGCCTCGGCGCCTCCAGCCTCGACTCCTCTGTCCTCAGAGCCGAGCGCTCGAGCATCGAGAGGTGGGTCACCTTCTTCGGCTCCAATGGTTTGAGCCGAAAGGTCGCACACTCAGACTCTTCTACCTCAGCCGAAGTCCCGCCGGCTCGAGGGAAATTGTGCTCGTGAGATCTCCCTCGGTGCCGATACTACTTGACACTATTCGAGCCGGTCCCCAGTCTTTGAACCGGCGGAGAAGTCAACTCGGGCCCGATCGGTCTCTTCTCAGTCCTCGAGGAAGTCCGATTCGGATATTGACAGGGTGCTTCAAAGGCTGTTTCAGTCTCCAGTCTTCCAAAAGTTAGTCTCGGCTCCAGCCCAGTCGGCTCCGGAGCCGATTGTCCACCCTGTTGTCTTGGTTCCTCCTCCAACAGCCTCGGCACCGTTGGAGTCGGTGCTGGTGGAGCCGGTGGAGGTTTTCGGGTCGGCTCTGACCCTTACTCCAACCCCGACCTTCGGGTCGGAGTTCGGTACACGGACCTCCTCGGTCGGCCCCGGGGGTGATGCTTCGGGCCCGATGCTTTCGGTTCCAAGCCTCCCTCTTGGTGTGTCAGCTGCGGGAGTGCCTTCTACTGTTGTGGCTTTGGGGGTCGGACCTTCCCAGGATTTGGGGGGTCCGGCCTTCAGGGCCATGAGGAGTGCTTTAGCCAAATCTTCCTTGGCTACCTCCACCATCTCTCCAACACCTTCCCTTGGCATGGAGACTTGTTCCTTTGTTGTCCCCCTGTCTCAAGACAGTGGAGCCCTGGGGCCTGAGGTCACCCCCATTGGGGATTCCTCCCTTCCTGGGGGTCCTTCCGAGGCTTCTTCGGAGGAGCCTCCCAGGAAGAGACAGTGTAAGAGGAAGCACGTCAACTCGCCTGATGAGTCTCTCACCTCGGACACTGACCTCGGTGATGCGGAGTGGTCCCCCAAGTCGTCCTCGGATGATGTCTCCTTTGTGGACATCTTAGAAATCCTGAAGCAACGAGGCGACTGGCAGTCCAAACCCCCTTCCACTGAGGAGTCGGTCTTCCTCAAGGCCTTTGGGGCTCAGCCTTCCGCCTCCTGGGTGTCTCCGCCCTTCGATGAGCTCCTGGATTTGATCTCTCGAAGGGCATGGGAGCACCCGGATTCTGTGGAACCGGTACCAGCTCGCCTGAATAAATTTCTGTCAGCCCCCCATGAAAAGGAGTTCTTATCTAAAGGTGTGGCTGTAGATGCCCTGGTGGTGGCATCTGCTACCCAGCAAGATGTGGCAGAGGCTTCGACATCCGTCCATCCTCCTAATAAAGAGTCCAGGAGTATGGATCGGTACGGGAAGCACACCCTTACTTCAGCAGCCTTTACTTTAAGGTCTCTGAATTACCTAATGCACTTCACCAGACTTCAGAGGGATCTGGTCAAGGAGCTTTCAGATACCCTCTCTGGTAACCTACCTGAGCAGTTGGCCCAGACGGTTAGCTCTCAGTTGGCTACCTTGTCATCAATATCGAACTCGTCCATGAGGCTCATTTCATATGCGGCCGAAGGTAGAGCGGCGGGCACAGGTGTTGCTCTACGGAGACAAGCCTGGCTCCGCCTGTGTCATTTTGCGGAGGCCTTCAAGTCTTCCTTTGCCGACGCTCCCTTTGATGGGTCCTCCTTGTTTGGACACAAGGTAAAGGACACCTTGACCCGCTGTGAACAAGAGGGTAAGACTTTGACTGCCGTAGGGGCACGGTTTTCCACTCCCTTCCGGCCTTATCCCAAGGCTAGAAGAGGGGGGGAAATGTGGTTCTGCAAATCTCAGAAGACTTACCCCTCACAGCAGGATGATCCCCCTTCTAGAGGCAGAGGGGGGGGGAAATTTTTCAGGAAGACGCTGTCCCAGAGGCGGCAGAGGCCCCCGCAACACTGGAGACCGCGAGTCCTTTCGTGGCTCCTCAACCTTCCAGCATCCCTGAAGGATTGCCCGACTGCGCGCTCGAGCCAGTCGGGGGTCGTTTTCGGGGCACCTAAAGGCCTGGGAGAATATCACTCAGGACCGATGGGTGCTCCGGATCATTGCCGGAGGTTACAACATCCCCTTTTCTCAGCCCCCCCCACTATCCCGGAAAATCCCGGACCCACCACCCAGTCAACGGGATCTCGCAGCCATCGAAATTTCAAAGCTGCTTCAAAAAGGAGTCATCCAACCGGTCCCCGAAGACCAGACCGGATTAGGGACTTACTCAAGATTCTTTTTGGTGCCAAAAAAGACCGGGGACATGAGGCCCATCTTGGATCTCAGCAAGCTCAACCATTCTGTCAAGAAGTCCAAGTTCCGGATGGTCACCTTACAATCCATTCTCCCGCTGCTGGAGAAAGGTGTTTGGATGTGCTCCATAGATCTCAAGGACGCCTATTATCACATCCTGATAGATCAGGCGTCCAGGAGACACTTGCGCTTCAGCCTGGGAGACAGTCATTTCCAGTTCCGTGCACTGCTCTTTGGTCTCACCACAGCCCCCAGGGTGTTCACCAAATGTTTGGCAGTGGTGACTGCTCACCTGAGAAGTCTAGGATTCCAGGTGTTTCCATACCTAGATGACTGGCTCCTAACTGCCACCTCCAGGCGTCTACTCTTACAAAACCTAGCAGCCACTATTTCTCTGGGCAACTCCCTAGGAATCACCTTCAATTGGGCAAAGTCTGTGTTGCTGCCATCTCAGCGCATAAGGTTTATTGGAGTAGAGATAGACTCAAAGCAAATGCGGGTCTATCTTCCTACAGAGAGGATAGAAACATTACAATCTCAAGTCCGAGCATTGCTCTTCAAACGCCGAGCCCCAGCAAGGATGGTCCTACAACTGTTGGGTTCCATGTCGGCTACCGTTCTCCTAGTTCCCTTAGCAAGATTGCACATGAGGATTCTCCAGTGGCTCCTGTCAGTCCAGTGGTCATATCAGGATCTCCCTCTCAGTCACCTCATTATAATCATGGAGACGTGCAAACAGGACCTCCGTTGGTGGCTTCTGTCCTCCAACCTGGATCAGGGGCGACCCTTCGTTCCTCCACCTCCAGTGGCCACTTTGACTACGGACGCCTCCCAGATGGGGTGGGGGGGACATTACCTGGGCTGGTCAGTCCAAGGCAAGTGGCACCCCTACGAGAGTTCCCTACACATCAACATACTGGAAATGAGGGCGGTGCTTCTATCGCTTCAGGCACTACACAGTTACCTCCCCCAGGGCATGATTGCCGTTCAGTCCGACAACATGTCAGTAGTCTGGTACCTGAACAAGCAGGGAGGGACCAGGTCCTAACCTCTTTGCAGAGAGGCCATGAGAGTATAGGATTGGGCTATTGCAACCAACCGTTTCTTGGTAGCAACACACATTCCGGGGAGATCCAATGTGATAGCCGACAAACTAAGCAGAACTATTCTCTCCCCGCACGAGTGGTCTCTGAACGACAGAGTGGCAACTCAGATCTTCAGAAGATGGGGAACTCCTTGTTGCGACCTCTTTGCAACCCCCCTCAACACGAAATGTCTACAGTTCTTCTCTTTCACCCCAGTTCTGGGGGAGTTTCCCAAGGACGCCCTAGTCCAAGCTTGGCCTACCGGCCTACTGTACGCCTTTCCACCGGTTCCCCTTCTTCCCAGGGTGATCCAGAAGGGGATTCACTTGCAGAGCAAGATGATTTTAGTTGCCCCATACTGGCCTCGTCAAGTTTGGCTGCCCTTTCTTTGGAAATACGCACTGGACGGTCCATGGTTCCTGGACCAGGTTCCAGACCTCTTGATCCACCAGTCGGGACAACTCCATCAGTCCCTTCACTCGTTGAAGTTAACAGCTTGGCTCCTCCACTTCCGACCATAGTCAGGAACCAGGTTTTGGACTCGGAGGTTATACATATCTTGTCTTCGGCCCACAAGAATTCGACTAAAAAAATGTATAACAGCAAATGGAAGAGATTCGCCATTTGGGCCCAACTCCGGGGTTAGATCCCATTACTGCCCCGGTGTCAGAAGTTTTAAAATTTTTAGCTTCCTTGTTCAATCAAGGTTCTTCGGTCTGTACCATTAAGGTTCAATTGGCAGCTATTTCTAATTTTCATGAAAGTATAGACCCACCTTTGATGAGCAATAAGTTGTGTAAAGCCTTCATGAAAGGTGCTGGGCTGCTACGACCTCTGATTTCTCATCCCGCTCCACCGTGGGATCTTAATTTCGTATTAGGTGCCTTGACCTCTTCCCCCTTCGAACCGGCAGCAACTAGTGACTTGAAATTTTTTCTTGGAAGACAGCTTTTTTGGTGGCAATTACATCAGCCAGAAGAGTTTCAGAACTTCAAGCCCTATGTGTCAAACCACCGTACCTGGTTTTTCACAAGGATAGAGTATCCCTCAGGCCTAATCAATCCTTTGTCCCCAAAGTTTGTTCTAGTTTTTGTTTTCAACAGTCATTGGAACTCCCAGTTTTCTTCCCAAATTACTCAGACAGAGTGGAATACATCTTCCATACATTGGATGTTCACAGGCAATTGCGTTTCTACCTAGATAGGACACACCAAACACGGAAAACAGATCAGTTGTTTGTGTCCTTTTCGGACAACAAATTGGGCAAAGCCGTCACGAAGGTCACTATTGCCAAGTGGATCAGAGACTGTATCAGTCATTCTTACCTTCTTTCTAATAGAGAGCTTACAACCACTGTGAAAGCTCATTCTACAAGGGCTATGGCTCTTCGACAGCCTTTCATGCTAAACTTGCCATTAGTGACATTTGTGCTGCGGCTACCTGGGCCTCTCCTCACACATTTATTTCTCATTACAAATTGGATGTGGCATCTCGGGGGCGAGCTTCCTTCGGTTCCACAGTTCTCAGGAGTGTTTTCCAGTGAGCCACCCAGGAATCAGGTGCTAGGGACGCTGTCCCATCAGTACAGAATGTAGGCGAGATAGGATCACATAACATCTTTTAGTTATGTACTTACCATAACTTTAGATGTTTGGGATCCATCTCGCCTACATTCCTAATAACCCACCCTCCTTCCCCCTGCCTTGGAGATCAGAAGAGACCGGACGGTTCAGTTTAGCCGTTTCATTTTGAAACACCTGGCAATGTTATTTCAACTGTCTATGAGTGTGGGCATGTGTGTGGACAAACAAGATCTGGGGAAGTAGTGGTGGTGCATCCTGGGATATAAGATAGCTCAGCCAATTAGAGACTTCGCTCTATAGTATAGCGTGCTGAGTCGGAGCCGAGGATCGTCTCCGAACCCATCAGTACAGAATGTAGGCGAGATGGATCCCAAACATCTAAAGTTATGGTAAGTACATAATTAAAAGATGTAATGGGATCCTATCTCGCCTACATTCATGACAGATGGGTTCGGAGCCGATCCATCGGCTCCGACTCGGCAACTTATATACTAGCACGAAGTCTCTCATTGGCTGGGCTATACCCTATCCCAGGATGCACTACACCTGCTTCCCCAGATCTCGTTTGCCGCTTTACTAGCTGGACGTGGTCTCGACTTGGCTGGAGCTAAGTGATTTATCTTTACCTTTATTGGTCTTTGACCTTGGGGTTTCTTGTCAGATATTAACCAAACAGCTGTTTTAACAGCTTCTTTATCCTATTTTGAAAGTTTGAGTGCTAAGTGTTGTCTGGTACTTGTTCTTTTGTTGTCGGGCAAGGCCCGTTTTAGTTAGAGGGCCCTTGCCCTATCCTGGTGTAGTTTTAGTTAAAATACCTATTATCTTAATTCCTTTGTGTTTTTTTTTTTGTACCTACGGGCCAAGCCCGTTTAAATTAGAGGGCTTTGGCCTTGGTTTTTTGTCAGTTGTTTGTGAGGTAAATTCTACTGTGTCTCGCGCTTTTTCAGTTGGCGCTAATTTCTTATAGTGCTTACTTTGTGGTGAATTCTATTTCTTAGGTACCTGTACTATGTCTAAAGAACAGAAGTCAGGGTTTAAAAAATGCACTCGGTGCAGTTATAAAATGTCCATAACAGACAGCCATTCTATTTGTGTATATTGTTTGGGGCCGAAACATTTACAAGAAACTTGTAGTGTATGTCATGCCTTTTCTGCTAGAGTTCTTCAAGAGCGTAAGAACAAGCTCATTTTAAAAGGGCTTATTAAACCCTCCTTTGAGGAAGCTTTGAATCCTCCTGTTGCTTCCAAAAAGAAAAGATCGTCGGCTCCGACAAGTCCGTCGGAGCCGACTTCTAAAGAAAAGTTGACCTCTTCTTCCTCGGCTCCACTGACTTCGGGCCGAGTGTCGAAGAGTCTGCCTCGATACCTCCTACTTCGGTTCCATTGTCTTCGGAGCCGCAAGTTGGAGTATCGAGAGGTGAATCACCTCCATCGGCTCCAATGGCTTCGGAGCCGGTGGAAGTGTGCAGCTCAGACTCTTCCCCCTCGGCTCCGAAGAAAAAGGCTTCTTTGGCGCCGATAGTGATCCATGAGTTGGTGGACTCGGCGCCGACTGTATTGGAGCCGTTTCGGAGCCGGTCCCCTTCTCCATCGGAGCTGAGAGGAAAGTCTTCTCGAGTGTCTACCTCCTCCAAATCCTCGAGACTATCGGATTCGGACCTGGATAGGGTTTTACAGAGGCTCTTCCAGTCTCCAGTATTTGCTAAAATGGTCTCGGCTCCAGCACAGTTTGCTTCGGAGCCGATCCCCCCTCCTACACTCTTGATTCCTCCTCCAACCTCTTCTGAGTTGTTGGAGCCGGTGGTGGTGGAGCAAGGTGGAGCCATACGGTCGGAGCAGAGACCCCTATCAGGCCTTTCGGCTCTGACCATGCTTCCTACCCTGTCCTCCGGTTCAGGGTTTGGTACTGCGACCTCTACAGCCGGGCCCGAGGGGAATACTTTGGGATTAGGTGCTTCGGTGCCTAGTCTTCCCCTCGGAGCATCGGCTGCTGGAATTCCCAGTGCCATCGTGGCCTCTAGACCAGTGACTTCCTTGGATTCTGGAGGTCCGGCCTTTGAGGCCATGAGGAACGCGCTGGCCATGCCCTTGCCGGTTCAACTAGACTCTATCTCACCGTCCCTAGATTTGGAGACTGGTGCCTCTGTTGCATTGCAGCCCCCCGGCAGCGGGGCTCCAGGGCCTGAGGATACCCCAATCGGGGGTTCCCTTCTTCCGGGTGGTCCGTCCGAAACCGCTTCGGACGAACCTCCACGGAAGAAATTGTGCAAGAGGAAGCACGTAGACTCCCAAGATGAGTCTATTACATCGGATACTGACCTCGATGACGCTGAAGGGTCCCCCAAATCATCTTCGGATGATATCTCCTTCTCAGATATCTTGGAGATTCTGAGACAGAGAGGTGACTGGCAGGCCAAAAACCCTTCAACTGAGGAGTCAGTCTTCCTTAAGGCCTTTGGAGCCCAGCCCTCCGCCTCCTGGGTGTCTCCGCCCTTTGATGAACTCCTTGATGTGGTTTCTCGAAGGGTGTGGGAACACCCTGATTCCGTGGAACCGGTGCCTGCGAGGCCTAACAAATTCTTGTCAGCTCCCCAGAAAGAATTTCTCACTAAGGGAGTACCGGTAGATGCTTTGGTGGTGGCTTCTGCCACACAGCAGGACGTGGCAGAGGCTTCGACGTCTATTCATCCTCCTAATAAGGATTCTAGGAGTATGGATAGGTGCGGAAGCGTACCCTGTCCTCAGCGGCCTTTACCTTGCGGTCGCTGAATTATTTATGTCATTTTACGAGGCTCCAAAGGGATCTTCTCAAAGAGCTAAATGACTCCTTGTTGGTAATCTACCTGAGCGCTGGCCTCTACTGTTGGCACAGATGACTACTCTTTCTTCTATTGTTAACTCGTCCATGAGGCTCATCTCGTATGCGGCCGAGGGCGGTAGAGCAGCGGAACAGGCGTTGCCCTTAGGAGTCAAGCCTGGTTACGCTTGTGTTCGCTCGGAGGCCTTCAAGTCTTCCTTCCGACGCCTTTGATGGGTCATCTTTGTTTGGACCCAAGGTGAAGGACACGCTAACTCGGTGCGAGCAGGAGGGCAAGACTTTGACTGCCGTTGGGGCCCGTTATTCCGCTCCTTCCAGGCCTTATCCCAAGGCTGGGAGAGGAGGGAAAATGTGGTTCAAAAAATCCCAAAAGTCTTTCTCTACTCCACCCAGTGATTCCCCCGCCAGAGGCAGAGGGGGGGGAAATTTTGGAAGACGCCGCCCCAGAGGTGGCAGAGGCCCCCGTAACTCTGGAGACCGCGATTCCTTTCATGGTTCTTCATACAACCAGCGTTCCTGAGTGGTTGCCCGACTGTGCAACTCCGGAGCCAGTCGGGGGTCGCTTTGCGGCGCACCCACAAGCTTGGGAATCCATTACAAGCGATCAATGGGTGCTTCGCATTATTACCGGAGGATATGTCATCCCTTTCAGCAAACCCCCCTTTTCTTTAAGGGAAATCCCGGACGTGCCACCCAGTCAGCGGGATCAGGCAGCATTAGAAATTTCAAAGCTGCTAGAAAAAAGAGCCATCCAGCCTGTCCCCACCGACCAGATCGGATCAGGAACTTACTCAAAGTTATTTTTGGTGCCAAAAAAGACAGGGGACTTCAGGCCCATTTTGGACCTCAGTGCATTGAATCGTTTCGTCAAGAAGTCCAAATTCCGAATGGTCACTCTTCAATCTATTCTTCCTTTGCTGGAAAAAGATGCATGGATGTGCTCAGTAGATCTCCAGGACGCTTACTATCATATTCCCATAGCTCGAGAGTCCAGGAGACATTTACGCTTCCGCCTCGGAGCCAGTCATTTCCAATTCCGAGCACTGCCCTTTGGTCTCACCACAGCCCCAGGGTGTTCACCAAGTGTCTGGCAGTGGTAACTGCTCACCTGAGAAGTCTGGGATTCCAGGTGTTTCCTTATCTAGACGACTGGCTCCTCACAGCCACCTCCGAGCATCTACTTCTTCAAGCGCTCAGAGCCACATTCACCTTGGGCCGTTTTTTGGGGATCACATTCAATTTGCAAAAATCTGTACTACAGCCTTCTCAGCGTATTACTTTCATAGGCGCAGACTTAGACACAAAAAGAATGCGCGCCTTTTTGCCGGCAGCAAGAATTCAGATCTTACAAGATCAAATCAAATCCTGCCTTCACTTACAAAGAGCCCTGGCCCATCGGATTCTACAACTGTTGGGCTCGATGGCGTCGACTATACTTCTAGTTCCCTTGGCCAGACTTCACATGCGAATTCTACAATGGCTACTGTCGGTTCAATGGTCTTATCAGGAACTGCCCTTGAACCACTTAATCATAATAACGGAAAGTTGCCGTTGAGATCTGCGTTGGTGGCTTCTACAGTCAAATCTCGACCAAGGGCGATCATTTATTCCTCAACGTCCCGTTGCCACTGTGACCACGGACGCCTCCCAGGTAGGGTGGGGGGGTCATTACCTGGACAGGTCGGTCCAAGGCACATGGCAGATCCAGGAAACACATTTGCATATCAATGTCCTGGAGATGAGAGCGGTACTATTGGTACTCCAAGCTCTCCATCACACTCTCCCACAGGGCCCAATTGCGATTCTATCCGACAACATGTCGGTAGTATGGTACATAAACAAGCAAGGGGGTACCAGGTCTTACCCACTATGCAGAGAAGCCATGAGACTTTGGCACTGGGCGGTAGCTACAAACCGCTTTCTAATGGCAACGCACATACCGGGGAAGTCCAATGTGATTGCGGACAGATTAAGCAGGACCATTCTCTTGCCCCACGAGTGGTCCCTCAATCAGAGTATAGCTGCGAAAATCTTCGACAGATGGGGTCTTCCTTGCTGCGATCTGTTTGCCAGCCCCCACAATGCGAAATGCACAGAGTTCTTCACACTGTTCCCTTCTCAGGGACAGATTCCCAGGGACGCTCTGACCCACAGTTGGCCCTCCGGTCTTCTCTACGCCTTCCCTCCATTCCCCCTCCTACCGAGGGTGATACAGAAGGCCATTTACATGGAGAGCGAGATGATTCTGATTGCCCGCACTGGCCTCGTCAAGTTTGGTTCCCTTTCCTACAGAGGCATGCGATAGAAGGTCCATGGTTTCTGGATCCGGTGCCAGACCTGTTGACTCATCAGTCAGGACGGCTTCACCCGTCTCTCAGGTCCCTGAAGTTGGCAGCATGGTTACTCCACTTCCATCCTTAGTCCGAGATAATGCTTTCTCGCCGGATGTGGTCCACATCCTGTCTTCTTCCCATAAACCTTCCACCATCAAACTTTATTCCAGTAAATGGAAAAGGTTTGCCTTCTGGGCTCAAGAACGAGGTATTGATCCTCTCACTGCTCCAGTATCGGAGGTTCTGAATTTTCTGGCCTTCCTGTTTCAGTCGGGATCTTCAGTTTCTACCATTAAGGTTCAACTAGCGGCAATCTCTAATTTTCATGCTTCATTTGAACCTTCATTGATGTCTCACAAACTTTGTAAGGCGTTCCTTAAAGGAGCTTGGCTCCTTAGGCCTCCTTTATCTCATCCTGTTCCTCCTTGGGATTTGAATATGGTTCTTGCTGCCCTAACTGCCCGTCCTTTCGAACCAGCTGCTACTTCTGATTTAAAATTTCTGTCTTTGAAAACAGCCTTTTTAGTAGCCATAACATCTGCTAGACGAGTTTCAGAACTTCAAGCTCTCTGTTCTGATCCTCCCTATTTGATTTTTCACAAACATAGAGTTTCATTGAAATTGAACCCTGCATTTATTCCAAAGGTGGCCTCTTCTTTCTGTTTGCAACAAACCATAGAACTCCCTGTGTTTTTTCCAGAATTTTCTAATAACGCAGAATATACTTTGCATCAATTGGACGTACATAGACAGTTACGTTTTTATTTGGATAGAACCGCTCAAACGCGAAAATCAAATCAGTTGTTTGTCTCTTTTGCAGCGAACAAATTGGGTCAACCAGTATCAAAAGCCTCCATATCAAAATGGATTAGAGATTGTATCACTTTTGTTTATTCACAGGCCAAAAAAGATCTCCCCTTTCCAGTCAAGGCTCATTCTACCAGGGCAATGGCTACTTCGGTAGCTTTTCACTCCAAGTTATCTTTTGATGATATTTGTGCTGCGGCAACCTGGACTTCTCCACACACTTTTATTTCTCATTACAAATTGGATGTGGTTTCTCGAGGCAGAGCTTCCTTTGGTTCCACGGTTCTCAGGAGAGTGTTCCAATGAGCCACCCGGGATGTAGGTGCTAGGGACGCTGTCCCATCTGTCATGAATGTAGGCGAGATAGGATCCCATTACATCTTTTAGTTATGTACTTACCATAACTTTGGATGTATGGGATCCATCTCGCCTACATTCATAAGTACCCACCCTCCTTCCCCCTGCCTTTTGGATTTAGAGGAGCTGTAGTCACTTTTTCTTGGCGTTCTTCTTGAAGAACTTTAGTTGGTTATAGTGACTTATAGTGTCTCTGTGTTTACATGGGTGTGTGAAAGCGAACAAACAAGATCTGGGGAAGCAGGTGTAGTGCATCCTGGGATAGGGTATAGCCCAGCCAATGAGAGACTTCGTGCTAGTATATAAGTTGCCGAGTCGGAGCCGATGGATCGGCTCCGAACCCATCTGTCATGAATGTAGGCGAGATGGATCCCATACATCCAAAGTTATGGTAAGTACATAACTAAAAGTTATCCCCTTTGGGAAAAACATGTACCCATGAATTATCACATAGGTGGCAGTACACTAAACACAGGTGGACAGTGATCTCACCTTCAATAACCACATCGCCACAACAGTCAGGAAATCCTTCTATGTGGCACACCTCATCACTAAGGGCTTTTCATCCAGAAAAAAGGAGGTCATTGTCCCACTCTACTCTACTCATCCCTCATTAGACCCATGATAGAGTACAACGCCCCGTTTGGTATGTACCTCACAAGACATCTGCAACAGCTGGAAAGGCCGCAGAAATACCTCACTAAAAGAATCACAGGCCTAAAGCAGATGCCCTATGCTGACCATCTAAAAAAAACTCCATTTATACTCTGTGTCATATTGTCTACTCAGAGATGATCTCTGCTTAACATACAAGGCCATGTCAAACCCTTAGCTGCTGGACATGCTCCACTTAAAGAAATCCTAATCCCTCAGAGCCACACGCTCCAGGGATCTAAACCTTGTCATCACAATGAACAAAACATTCTGGAGGGATAGGTTCCTGACCCAGAGACTCCTCATACACTGGAATAGACTGCCCATACATGTCAAGCAGAGCACCTCCTTGGCCCTCTTCAAAAGGAACCTTGACGATTGGATGGGAGATAGAAAATTCACCCTGGGGATCACGTCTGTCGACCTGCTAGACAGGGGTCCAGGGAAGTAAATATTGTGGGAAGAAATATCCAGGGAATTGTTATGGCTAGGCTTGTATAGGCCCTAGGGCCAATAGCCTAGTACCATCCTATGAACCTATAAGACAATGTATTAGTCCGTAACAGTTATCCCCCATTTAACACTATCAGTGTCACACAACACACAATTACATTTTAAGTTTTCTTAACCTGATAAAATATGTTTCAGCATCATAGTATTCACCATCTACAGTGACTGAATTTTCATTTACCTTAAGTTCATTATCAGATACTTTTATAAGTAGCATTTTTTTTTTTGCGCAGGTGAAATCAAGCAGTTTGCGATTACAGCCTTTAGAACAGAAAATATTAAAACAATGAAAAGAATAATACCAATTATTGTAATGATACCTTGTAATATATACTAGTTTCCAGGTTACCAAATACACTGCCCAACCAACCAAAAAGTGTCCACTGTTTAGATGTGCTGTTTAGGTCCTTGGCCCTCTGCTCCATGAAATTGACCAACTTTTTTATATTTATCATGATAGTGACTAATATAAGAACAACAATTACTTCTTATGAGGGCACATAACCCCCCCCCCCCATGGCAGCAAGCATTATGTCAAGTGCCAACTGATTTTGTAATACCACAATTAGAATTTCAGTCATTGCTCAATCTGCCATCCTGATGTAATGTGAAGTATGGTTTGCTACCTCCTGAGAAATTTGAGCTAGCATGGTGATTTCGAACATTGTCCTTTGCACTCCATACCCAGTAACAAAAGCTGAAAATACTTGCTCTACCCAGTGGATTGCCTGCTTATTTCTCAGTCTGCCCGCTGAAGGTTTCACAAAATGTTCAATAGCAGGAGTAATATAGCCCACAAAACAACATTTAGACCAGTTTGTAGGCATCCAGGGGTAGGCATGATCACCACAAATGTAGTAATCCTCTATCATGCCCATGTCACACCCCTAGTCAAATCTTTTTTAAGTGTAAAGAGTTTAACACACTTTCATGTCTAGTGTCATTACATTTGTTAGTTCCCACTGGTATAGTTCCATTTCTGGCATAGCATGTGTCTCCACGATTAGTGGTTGCAAGCTAAAGAGACACAACCTTTGAAAATTAGTCACATTACACCAAGTTAGGTTAGTGTCACTAAGATCCTTTTCAAATGTCACCTGTGATGCAAAGATTGGAATCATGGGAATATTCACCTTAGAATGATGACATTATTTGTGAACACATCCAACTGTTTGTTACATTTAAGTCCATAGTATATTGTCAAAGAACCAGAGGAAGCAGCAACAAAAATAAAGCAAAAGCACCTGCTGTCACCAGATTCATCGTGGACTGCTGTCTGAATTGATTTTTTTCTTAATCTTTTACTAGGGCAGATGATTTGTCTCTCGCATTTCAGTCTTCCTTCACTGACAAAGGTGATTCATCTGGAGATTTCACAGTTCTTTCTTTGGAAAGTTTTAACATAAACCCAATCACTGGGCCACAGTTGGTGACAGGGCTGGTCAGGAGGTTGAGGAAGAACTTTTGTAACAGTTTTGTGGTACTGCTGCAAGAAATGAATATATTTTTTTAACATTTTCCATTAGAGTTAATTCTTCATTTGACACAGGGGGAGTAGCTGGAAGGGCAACGGGTCTCCCCATTAATATCTCATAGGGACTCAATTTCCTTTGGGCATTTAATGTACTTTTCATACTCATTAATGCTAAAGGAAGTGTTTTTTTCCGTTTAAGGTTTGTTTCAGCACAAATATTTTAAGGGTCCTATTAACTTTTTCTACTAATCCAGATGACTGTGGATGGCTGGGACAATGTAAGACTCAACTTAGAAAAAAAATGTTGCATAGCTCTCTAGTCAGTGAATTAAAATGAGTTCCCTGGTAACTATTGATAGTACAAGGTACACCAAATTTACAGAATCTGCTTTGTAACATGAGTTACCTTCCACCCCTGCAGAAAACATACAAACCACTACTAATACATATTGTAAATGATGTACTTTTGGCATCTGAACAAAATCCAGCTGCACATTAACAAAAGGTCCCCAAGGTGGGGGTAAGCATGCAGTCCTAATGTGTGCATTTTTGCTAACATTATGCTCTAAGCATATTACACAGTTATTAACATACTGAAGTACCAAAGAGGAGACATGAATGGCATACCAACTTTGGGAAATTTATTAAATAAAGCTGTCTTACCTGGATGGGCTGGTACATGATATGCCCTTATCAGGTAAGATAGCAAGGAGACAGGTGCCAGCAGTCAGCTGTCTTGATGTTGCCATAACCCATTAACAGATTTACAGCATCCATCCCCAACTCTGAATTTCTCCCTGTGATTGTTTGCTTTGGAAAGCAGATACTTTCTTAAAATCAAACACACTATCGCTGTTAGAGTCTTGCAAATAACATCACATGAAAATTTGCACAAAGTCCTTTTACAACCTGCTTAGCAGCTTTGTCTGCCAAATTATATTTCTTTCAAAACAGTATCTATACCCCTTTGATGGGCATTACATTTTACTACTGCTAATTAATAATTCTTTTAACAACAAAAGACTCTAATTTTTTGTTAAAATAAAATATTATTCTTGCGACCAAATGTTTGTTTTGATCTCTTCCACAGGCACCATTCACAAATATATTTAATTCAGCATTGTGCATAGGAGAATTCTTTAAGTCCTTCCTGGGAGAAAGCAGATAATTAGTCACACACACACAATCATGCTCTTCACCATCCTCAGCAGTATGTAATAAAGATGCAGGATTTCAAACAGAACAGCATATTAGAGAAACACAGCTGGATTAGAAAGAAGTACAAATTTATATTTAGTTAGACATGCAGTCAAGAGTGGTTGAGTTCTCCTTTTAAGTAAGAGAAATGATACAGAATGAGGGATGGCTACTGTAAGATTGTACCCTGAGATATTAAATTACCAGGATTGTGTACCTGAGTTAACCATAGCTGTATTTTTTTCTTTTTACACCTTGTGTTCTTTTTCTGCAAGGATAGTTAAAAGATGTAGGGTATCCTGCTAATACTGCTGAAAGGAATCAGATGCTATTAATTGATCATCTACATATTTCTCTAACACAGACCCACCTGGAAATGTCACATATTTCAAATCTTTTCTTAGAATTTGAGAAAATAATGAAGGAGATTCAGTCATGGGTGCCGGAACCATACAGCCAGGGGGAGAGGGAGCCCCCCCCACCCACACTTTTACAGCTGCAAGACCTGTTGGAAAAAATTAATGAAGTGGAGTTTTCATGGTAATGTGGATTCGTGTGCGGAAGTTAAACTAACAAAACTGGCTGTTCTTGTTCTCTTATTGCTTTGTGTTACAGGAGTTATGCTGCCGCTGTTCTGTTGGTGCTGCCAGAGCCAGAGCCAGAGTCATGCCAGTAAGGAGAGTTTTGTTCTTTTATTTGCAGGAATTATGCTGCTCGTGTGTGTGTGTGTGTGTGTGTGTGTGTGTGTGTGTGTGTGTGTGTGTGTGTGTGTGTGTGTGTAAAATGCCCCAGTTAGGTATACCTGGTGGTTAGTGTTACTCAGGCTCAAACAAAAGCCTGAATTCTCTACCCATACCACCACTTGTGATTCAGGGAGTTGAGTCCATAGCCTTCAACTGTCCAGATTTTCACAGAATATTTGGCTCATACTTTTGGTCTGTTCCTCTTAAAATGTGTGTTTTTCTGGCAAATCAGTGAGAACTGAATTCACTAAATAATGATAGCCCTTTAAGTTTCAGTCTTCCTATCTTTCAGGAAACACATGGTAACACAAAACACTTTATTTTAGCAACTTTCTAAGATTATACAAGCAATAATTAAGTAGTGGGAAGTATGTTTTGTTTTTGTTAGTGGGTGGAACGGTGTTGGCCAAACAAAAGAATTTGGTGATGTGTATTTCTGCGTTTTGAGGTTTCAGTGAATTGTGCATTCGCGTAATAGGTGTCGATCATGCTGTATTCGACAACCTAAGCGTTTGCGATTATAATATAGACCCTACTTGCTTTTGATGCAGAAGGCTGTGGGTTCTACTCCCACAGTATGCAGATGGATTGCTGATACTGTACTGTGTTGTACTTTAAAGGGAGTGGATGCTGCAGTCCTATGAACATCCTCCTTTGGAGGAGTTATCTAATAACTATGTTTCTGTTATCAGTTTACCATCCATTCACCATTGCAAAATTAATAGCTTATCATTTTTTTAATGTATCATAGGCAATTTATTCTTCAAGGGCAACATGCACTTTATTTGTAGATGAAACAATGAAATATAAAGTTATTTGCTAGCAGCAACCTCTTCATTAGTTACAGATCCCTCTAATGTGGAATTATTTAGATGACTTCTGCAGAGATTTTGCATATTTACTGATATTGGTGGATTGTAATGACAGAAGTTTGAGTGGCCTTTTATGGTTGAAATTGACTGAAATGGGTGGTTTTGTCATTATTGGTTCATACATTTTGTTTCATTACTTACTGGAAGACTGTTCCAAACTACAAATTTAAAACACATTCTAACAGGTGGTGCTGTATTATACAAGGGATATAATTTAATACAATCAGGAATGTGAATCAAAGAATGCATACATGTATGCTTGCTCAAAGGATGCAGGAGATCAAATTAGGGGCAGAGACCAGTCACCAATGGAGTCCCACAGGGTTCAGTGCTTTGACTTTTTCTGTTTGGCATATATGTCTCAAAAGTAGAAGGAAATACCAAAGGGCATTGACTGACTAAGTTTGAGATGACTGCAAGCTAGGAGCAGTTATTGAATTCCCAAATGACTTAGCCATTGTGCAGGAAGGATTGTCCCAAACAATAACTGGTGCCAGAATCATGAATTGAACCTAAACTCCAAGAAATGCATTATCATATTCTTTGGGAAGTCACCTACTCCAGGGAACTGCCAATTTGACAATGCCTCCTGAGAAGTGACCCAGTTGTTTGGCATTTGGGAACTTGTGTGTATAATGACCTAACGTTTGACCAACATGTGCACAGAGTCATAAGAAAGTCTTTCTATATTGCACAACTTTAAACAAATTGATTTTGACTAGCTCTAGAGATGTTATTGTCCCACTTTACATAGCCCTCATTAGGTCAATCATTTTATATAATGCCCACTTTGGCATGTATCTGTCCAGACCCATGCAACAAATGGAATACCCACAGAGATACATTACAAAAATGATACAAGTCCTAAACTATAGGCCTTGCATGGAGCACCTCAAAGATTTATCACTATACTCAGTATCCTACAGAGTGCTTAGAGGTGACATGTCTGGCATACAAGGCATCCTCCGACCTAATACAGATGGACCTTCTGAACATCAGCAAGTAAAATGACATCAGAAGTACTCAGTCCAGGTACCTAATCTGAATGTTGTGGAGAGATGGATATATATCACTGAGGCTACCACTGTTCCAGAACAGACTATCCATTCAAGTAAAACAAAGTTCATCCCTTTCCATATTCAAATGTAACTTGGATCTAAGGATGGGTAATAGAAAATGTACTCCAGGATTGCCCCTCATGCCACTAATGGATAGAGACAGTTCCTAAATGCTACATCCCTTACATGGGTCCCCTCAAATTATCTATAGTATGATCACATTTATTCTCACTAGGGCTAATATACAATTATCAGCCATGGGATAGGTAAGACCAGTCATGTAATGTTAATTCAAACACCAAAAGGAAATTGGCTAAGCTTAAAATGTCCTCCAAGTGAACCTATGTTATAGTAGTAAATAGTTTTAAAAAATTGCCATTTTAGATCACTAAGTGCCTCTCTCACGCCCCAGTCTTCAACAGCTTCCGATGCCTCTGGATTCAGTGCATCCTTGTGGCAATTATATTATATCCAGGTATACTGCTGTCCTTTATAAGTAAAAGCAAACAGAAACTGACTTTCAGGGTGGATAGGTATAGAATAAAATGCTGAACATGGATCTATGACAAAAAAATATTTTGCTGTAGGTGGTATGCAACTCAGTAGTGTTGCTGGATTTGGAACTACAGTAAAAGTTGGTAATACTGCATTGTTTACAGCCCTAAAATCTTGCACAAACCTATAAGTATTTTTTTTTCCTGGCTTTTTCACAGGGAGAATAGGAGTATTACAAGGGCTTTTAGCTGGCACTATGATTTCTTGTTGTATCAAGGACTGAATTACAAGTTTGATTTTCTGTTGTGCTTCTGATTTCAGTGGATACTGTGGAACTTTAGGGCAGGTTTTGATGAGTTTAATTTTATTTTTCCTGTTCTACAGATTTTAATATACCTACTTCATAAGCATGTTTATCCCATACATTAGCAGGTACCTGCTGCAGCAAATTTTCACTTGACTGTATGCCTTCAAAAGGCTATTCCTCAGCTTATGCTAAGACTGCTAATACTTTCCCCTCTGATTTTGTTAGAACATCCAAATACACCCCTTCTGGTGTGCAGTAAATAGTATAATCCATTTTGCGTAACAGGTCTCTCTCTGGCAAATTTACCAGTGCAGTAGTACTTAAAAAAAAGAATTCCTTTTTTTTCAATCAGTCCTAAAGAAATGGGTATACGTTCTGAAACAGGATACGTAACCGGAGCTCTTGCTACTTCAATTGCTTTTACTTTATGTTTTGATGCTGGTATCTGACTAGCTGAAGTAACTTTTAATACAGACCTAGTAGCTCCAGTGTCCACCAGGAAAGGAATTTTTTTTAATTTATTTTTACCTTAACGTAGGGTCCCTTTTGATCTATTGACAACAAAGGAACAAGATTTATTTTTGTTTTATTACCCTGACATAGTCAGTATGGTGATTTGCAGCACTTAATAAGGGCTCCAAGTCCTTTTACTCACAGTCTATAAGTACTTGCTTTATTTGATTTTGTATAGGGGCTTGCAAACACTGCACAAAAGAAAATGCAATAGCTGGTTGTGCTTGTTCCTTTGGGTCTGGTATTTCTGAATGTCTAGCAAACACTGCTTTAAGGCGACTCAAATAATCTGCAGGGGCTTCCCCTTTATTTTGCTTACATGCCTATATCTTAGTCCAGTCAGTCCTAACTTGACACATCTCTGTAATTTTATTTAACAATGCTGTCCTTTTATCTATTAGTGCATTTCCTATGACAGTAAAATATGTTATTTCAGCCTTTTCAAGTAACTTTTTTTTTATGTCATCTGAAGAAACTATCCAAAGCAACTGGTTTAAATATGTCAAAGTAGTGTTGTAACATTATATTATAGTTTTAATTCCTCCTTAAACCTTAATGGATTTTTTTTATATATTTAGAAAAGTTTTAGACATAGTATGCAAATCAGCATTAGCCCCCCAAAAAATTTTTCTAAGAGGTGCCAAAAGACTTCTCCAGAGACAATAGCCTCTTGTCCTACCCTATCATGTGAGTGTCACACACTAGTGCTCCTGATGGAAAGGTAGACGCTTGTTGAGAATGATAGGAAGAAGAAAAAGAAAAAAGCTTTTTGACTGCAGGTACCTGTTTTGAAGATGAGAGTTGAACAGGGGAACTAAGCTGAGATGTAACAGTACCACAATGATTGTGTGTCCAGTGGACATTTGTATGACATGCAGGAGTCTGAGAAACAGTAGAATCTTGTACAGGGACCACCCGTACCGATGCATGTGGGGGGGGGGGTGCAGTAGCTACTGGAAGATTATTATCTTCTTTAGAAGTCTCTGCTTTTTTTGGCCATCCCCAGTTTATTCCAAACCTGCTAAAACAGGATAAAGGTGTCCCTTTTTACTGGTCTGTACTGCCTTCGTAACCTCCTTTACCTGTTGTAGCAACTTTTTATTAGCATTTTGTAATCCTCTTAATGCTGATTCCTTTTTTCTTTTAATAGCTTTAGTATACCAAGAATAAAATACTACCCATTATTCCCCACTTACCTTATTTTTCTCTTTTTTCCATAATACCCTTCAAATTCTCTAATTTATTCTTACCATAAGTTCATTTAATAGAAATACTTCACTAGAGCAATTTTTAGTAAACCACTCATTCAAATACTTACAACTTTTTTTCATAATTATGATACATAATATATGCAGGCATTTCCTTTACAGGGATTTGATCTTGCCTGCTTAACTTTGCCCCCATTTTTCCTATTAAGACTTACCGTACAATATATCCTGGAACCTGGTAATTCAGAAAAAAAATGACTACATCAATTCACACACCATTCAGGGAGGGAAGGGTAGGGATTCTGTTGTTACACAGTCACACCTATGTCCCAGCATGCTATGGGCTGATAAATTTGATTTAACAACACACACACCTATGTCCCAACATGCTATAGGTTCATGAATTTGATTTAACTTTAACCTTTTTTTCTCTATCTCTTTAGTCATACATTAAACAGCATAAAATAAAAGATGTTATACATTAAACAACAAAACATATCTCATGTCTCTTACCTTTAATCCTGAGTGTACCATCCTCAACACAAGGTGCCTCCTTGTGTTAAAAATCTCTGTTTGTTGTATGCACATACACATTAATAAAATTTTCTGTGGGATCCTCCCACTATAATCTTGAGGGTACCACCCTCAATACAGGGCACCTCCTTGTGTTAATTTTCCCTTTTTGTTGTATGTGCGTACACATTAAGAAACATTGTCTTATTTTCTGTGGGGTCCTCCCACTATTAAGCAATTTCTGTGGGGTTGTCCCACTATTAATTTACATATATCTGACAAACAAATTTATGTGGGGTACTCCCTCTATTACCTAACATATACCAAATAAGCAAACTCAGTCATTCAACAAAACAGTTAGTATGTGGGGTCCTCCCACTATTACTTTATATATACCTAATAAGCAAACAAGAAGTTATGTACTCACCATAACGTTCAATGTTTGTAGTCCATCTCGCCTCACATTCTTACCCGTGGGTTTGGAGCCGAATATCGGCTCCAACTCGGCTGATTTTACTAGCTCAAAGTCTTTCATTGGCTGGGCTAAGCAGGTATCCCATGGTGCTCTGCTCCATATCCCCAGATCTAGTTTGCTGCAAAACTCATTTATACTCCATGCACACATCACATCCAGGTAAAGAATAAGCTAAGCAAGGGAACTCTGCAGATGACAACCTAACCTCCAAATCCTCCAGGAAGGGGGAAGGTGGGAGGGTAAGTAAGAATGTGAGGTGAGATGGACTACATACATCGAACGTTATGGTGAGTACATAACTTCTTGATGTTATGTAGTCCTATCTCACCTACATTCTTACCCGTGGGACAGCGTCCCTAGCACCTACATCCTGGGTGGCTCATAGGAAAATACTCCTGAGAACTGTGGAGCCAAAGGAAGACCTGCCCCTGGAGACCATGTCCAATTTGTAATGAGAAACAAATGTGTTCGGAGAAGACCAAGTAGCTGCAGCACATATATCATCCATTGACAATCTGGCTTGATAGGCTGTGGATGTGGAAACAGCCCAAGTAGATTGAGCCTTGACCAGAAATGGCAGATCTCTACCTCCTGCTTGATAGATGAAAGAGATACAACTAGATATCCATCTAGACAGTGTGACCTTGGATACCGGGGAACCCATTCGGTTTTCCAAAAAAGAAACGAAAAGTTGGTCCGACGTTCGGATATCTTTAGTTCGGTGTAGATAGAAGCGTAATTGTCTATGTACATCCAACTGGTGAAACCTAAAATGTGATAGTGTTCAATCTCGCCGTTTGTTCTTACACATGGGTTCGGAGCCGATCCTCGGCTCCGTGTCGGCCGCTTGCAAGCTCTGCATCGAGAAGAAGCTCGAGACAACCTAATACCCACAATCCCCCTCTGCCTTTACCTCAGATCTAGTTTGCCGCTGCTGCGTTCGCATCGCTGGGATCTAGCTCGAGCAACTTGAGATAAGATATAACTTTAATTTTGTTATATTTTAGAAAAATTTGTTCTAAAAGTACCTTTTGGTAGACATAGTGTATGTGTGTGTGTAGGTAGAATTTCTCGGTACCGTTAAGTTTATTTAACTGGTTAGAGTTTTTCGGGGCCTTCCACCCCTTACTTAATTTTGACAACCGGACTGACATATACATCGGATTCGACTTTTTTCTATTGGATTTGTCTCTTATACTGGACTTGACTTTTTCTCTTTCCTGTAAGATGTCTGAGAAAATTAAATCAGGCTTTAAACGTTGCCAGTGTGGCCAAAAAATGTCAGTTACTGACAACCATAGTTCCTGTGTCTACTGCCTTGGCCCTCTCCACTTACAAGAGGACTGTTCAATTTGTCACTCTTTTAGTGGGAGGGTCATGACAGATAGGCGCAGGAAACTCATGGACAGGGGGTTATTAAAACCTTCCTTTCAGGAGGCTCTGGATGCTTCAGACCAGGCATCCAAATCCTCGAAGGAATCGAAGACGTCGGAGCCCAAGTCATCGGCTCTGAGCTCTTCGAGTAAAGTTAGATCACCGGTTCCACAGACTTCGGGGCCGAGTGTTCAACTGGTGTCAGTTCCTGAGCCTCGAGTCTTGGAACCGGTGATGGAGCTCCCTCCCTCGACTCTATTGAGGTCGGCTCCGTCTTCGGTTCCTTCGACCCGTTCTTCTTCTAAGCTCTCCGATGTCGATGTGGATCGTGTGGTGCAGAAGTTATTGGAGCATTCGGCCCTATCCAAACTTATTTCAGTTTCCACCCAGTTGGTGTCGAAACTTGAAGGCCTCCCATTGTCTCCATCCATTCCTCCTCCGAGACCTGTCCAGTCTTTGGAGCCGGAAGAGGTTGATCTTCTGATTGTGGAGCCCTCGGGTCCAGAACCATCCTTTTCTCGGTATGTTCCTCTCACCTCGACTCCGGACCGTACCGGAGTCTCTGAGCCGACGATCTGTCCTTGGTTCCGGGGCCGAGAGTCAAACCGGCGTTTCGGTTCCGACTCTTCCCTCGGGGCCTCGGCGCTGATCGATTCGGCTCCGTCCTCGGGTCGATGCCTTCGTGCCTGTTTCGGGATTCTTCCCATTTCTTCGAACCGGGAGATTCTTCGACTCGGGACCGGGGCTTCGATCTAATGAGGAAGGTGTTGTCTACCCAGACAACCACATCAGTAGAAGCAACCTCTCCTCCCCATAAAGGGCCGTTATCCTCCTCTGCACCCACGGCCACATCCAAGCGTCGAGCACCAGTGTCTCAGCCACCCCTGGAGGGTGCCCCCTCTTCCTCGGAGGCTTCTTGGATGCTCCCACGAAGAAGTCCCTAGGAAAAGATTGTGTAAGAGGAGACACTTAGATTCTCCACAAGAATCCTTGACATCCGATACTGACTTAGATGAGTCAGAAGGGTCCCCTAAGTCACCTTCAGAAGATGTCTCTTTCTGACATATTGGAGATCCTGAAACAGAGAGGTGACTGGCAGTCCCTCCCCCCTTCTGAGGATGAGTCAGTCTTGCTGAAGGCATTCGGTGCTCGCCCTTCCTCCTCCTGGGTCACTCCGCACTTCGATGAATTAATGGAACTTATTGCTCGAAGGGCGTGGGAGGCTCCTGACACAGTGGAACCAGTCCCAAGGAAACCCAATAAGTATATCACTGCACCCCAGGACAAGACTTACTTGACAAAAGGAGTTCCAGTGGGCTATGGTGGTGGCAGCAGCCACGAAAAAGGAGATGTCGGAATCTTCCTCATCTGTCCATCCCCCTAATAAAGATTCTAGGACTATGGACAGGTATGGGAAGCGCATTTTTAGTTCAGCGGCTTTTTCCATGCGATCCCTGAACTATTTGACCCACTTTACACAACTACAGAGGGATCTAGTCAAAGAGTTGGGAGATACCCTCCAGGGTACTACAGATGCTGCTGTCTCAGAGAAAGTGACAGCGCAACTTAATACCTTACATCCATTGTGAACTGGTCGATGAGGCTGATCTCTTACGCAGCGCAAGGTTCGAGTAGGGCAGCAGCTTCAGCGATTGCTCTTCGCAGAGAATGCTGGATGCGCTTATGTTCATTTGGAAGCCTTCAAGTCTTCCTTTACTAACGCCCCATTTGACGGTGCCACTCTTTTTGGCCCCAAAGTAAAGGAGACCCTTACCCGGTGTGAGCAGGAGGGAAAGACTCTGACTGCTGTCGGAGTCCGTTTTCCACCCCAACCAGACCGTACCCCAAAGGGCAACGTGGTGGAAAATGTGGTTTCAAAACCCCAAGGATCTTTCCCAGGAACACAGGGTGATGCCCTTCTAGAGGCAGAGGAGGGGCAGAGGTGGAAGACGCCGCCTGGCAGCAGAGGGGGTCCGCAGAATCAAGGTGACAGGGATACACTCCTGGTAAACCTTTCCAGCACTCCTGAGAGGAGGCCCGACTGTCCTGCTCTGGAGGCAGTCGGGGTCGCTTAGCTTTATACCCTCAGGCCTGGCAAAACATAACTACAGACAAGTGGGCAAAAAGCGTGGTTACCAGAGGTTACAATATACCTTTTCTATCCCATCCCATTCCAAAGAAAAGACTCCCAGATGTACCGCCCCATCTGCGAGAGCCAGCAGCTATAGAAATTTCAAAGCTGCTAGAAAAAAGAGTCATCCAACCAGTCCCAGCGGACCAGAAAGGATTCAGGACTTACTCAAGGTTCTTTTTAGTTCCAAAGAAAACAGGGGACTGGAGGCCCATTCTGGACCTAAGCGACCTCAATACCTTCGTCAAGAAAGAAAAGTTCCGAATGGTCACGCTTCAATTGATCCTTCCATTCTTACAGAAGGACGACTGGATGTGCTCAATAGATCTGAAGGATGCATACTACCACATCAAAATGGCCAGGGCATCCAGAGATCATTTGCGCTTCCGGCTGGGTGCCAGTCACTTTCAGTTTCGAGCCCTGCCCTTTGGTCTGACCTCAGCCCCCAGGGTCTTCACCAAATGCATGGCAGTGGTAGCGTCTCACTTGAGACGCCAAGGATTCCAGGTGTTTCCGTATCTGGACGACAGGCTCCTTTCTGCCACCACCCAGCGTCAACTAGTACAGGCCAGAGACTATACTCTTCAACTGTGTATTCACCTAGGAATTTCCGTAAACTTCGGAAAATCCTTACTACAGCCATCACAGAGTATCTTATTCATAGGAGCGGAATTAAATACACATCAGTTAATTCTAAGACTTCCTCCAGAAAGGATACTTTCACTTCAGACTCACATACGTCTTCTTCTCTTGTCCAGGAAATCCCCAACAAAACTGGTACTGAAGGTTTTGGGACTCATGTCAGCTTCTCTTATTGCAATACCCTTGGGAAGACTGCACATGAGAGTCCTACAATGGCTACTGTTTGCACAATGGTCGTTCCAACAACTACCTCTAACACACGAGATTCTTATAACGAACACATGCAAAACATACCTAAACTGGTGGCTTCAGACGTGCGACCTTTCCAAGGGGAGACCATTTGTGCTACCCACGCCTACAGTTACGGTGACCACGGACGCTTCCCTGATAGGGTGGGGGGGCATCTTTCAGGGACAGACAGTCCAAGGCGAATGGACCAATTTAGAGTACAATCTGCACATCAATGTTCTAGAGTTGAGGGCAGTGTTTCTAGCGTTGCAACACTTTGCTCCCCTTCTTCCTCTGGGAACTATTGCAGTTCAGACGGACAACATGTCGGTAGTCTGGTACATAAACAAGCAAGGGGGAACCAAGTCCTATCAGCTATGCAGAGAGGCCATGAGAATCTGGCAATGGGCGGAGTCCACGGGTCGCTTTCTGATAGCAACGCACTTCCCGGGTCATCCAACGTCATAGCCGACAGGCTGAGCAGAGCAATTCTGTTACCGCACGAGTGGTCCCTAAAACAGTCAGTTGCGAAAAGATTTTTCGCACGTGGGGCCAGCCTTCCTGCGATCTGTTTGCGTCTCCAATGAACGCCAAATGCAGGAGCTACTTTGCCCTATTACCCCTCCAGGGAAGTCCCCAGGGACGCACTGATTCACGATTGGCCCCCGGGACTCCTGTACGCATTTCCTCCCTTCCCCCGATATCAAAGTTTCTCCAGAAAGCCAAAAACCTACACAGGACAATAATCCTCATTGCCCCATTCTGGCCTCGTCAAATTTGGTTCCCCTTCCTCATGACACACTGCATTCGGGGACCCTGGATCCTGGACCCAGAGCCAGATCTATTGACTCACTCGTCAGGGGCTCCTCACCCCTCGCTCTTGTCCCTCCATCTAGCAGCTTGGCTGCTCCAATTCCCAACTTAGCCAGGTCTGATCTTCTTTCACCTGCAGTTCAGAATATATTAGTGGCTTCTCATAAAGCTTCCACTACTAAAACATATACTAGTAAATGGAAGCGCTTTGTATTGTGGGCGAATACACAGCAAGTGGACCCTGTTATAGCTCCTTTGAATAAAATATTAGAGTTTTTAACGGACTTGTTCCATCAGGGTGCTTCTCCTGCCACATTAAGAGTTCAATTGGCTGCCATTTCTAATTTCCATGTGGAAGAATGTGGGGCTCCTGTTATGGCCCACAGACTTTGTAAAGCCTTTTTAAAAGGGGCTTTTCATATTAGACCACCAATTAGATCTCCTACATCACCTTGGAGTCTAAACTTATTGTTATCTAAGTTAATGCTGCCCCCCTTTGAACCAGCCTCCTCTTGCCCATTGAAATTTTTGTCATGGAAGACTCTCTTTTGGTAGCCATTACATCCGCTAGGCGAGTATCTGAACTTCAAGCTCTCTCCATTAAGCACCCTTATTTGATCTTTCACTCTGACAGAGTTTCTCTTCGCACTAATTCATCCTTCCTTCCTAAAGTTTGTTCTATTAATAATATTAATCAGTCCATTGAATTACCCACTTTCTTCAAGAATCACTCCAATAAAATGGAGTATATGTTGCACAAATTAGATGTTCACAGACAGCTAAGGTTTTACTTGGATAGAACAAAAGATCACAGAAAAACTGATCAACTTTTTGTAGCCTTTGCTGATAACAGGAAAGGAGTAGCGGTTACCAAAAGAACTCTTTCTAAGTGGTTAACTGATTGTATCATCTATGTCTATGATTCTTCAAATCAAACTCTTTTGCACAAACCCAAAGGACATTCCACAAGGTCAGTGTCTACATCCCTGGCTCATGCAGCCCGCCTACCACTAGACGCTATTTGTGCGGCTGCTACTTGGTCTAAGCCACATACATTCATTTCTCATTATAAGGTAGACAAGGTTTCTAGGGACAGGGCAACCTTTGGTTCCACTGTGCTCAAGAACGTCCTTCCGTGAGTTCCTCAGGAACAAGGAGCTAGGGACGCTACCCATGTGTAAGAACAAGCGAGATTGAACACTATCACATATAGAAGTTATGTCCTTACCATAACGTTCCATGTGGAGTGTTCATCTCGCCTTTGTTCTTACATTCCCACCCTCCTGCCCTTAGGAAGAACGTTCAGTTTGGTGCCTGGCCTGGGGCATTCTGCTTCTGCATTGCAGTTGTTGTGTATATAGTTGACATGTATATATATGTGTATATGTGTATATATATATATAGACTCTTAGTTCTGTGCATATGTGATATAAGCATGAGTGTGCTCTCTCTGACTACTGGTTTGCTTGCAAACTAGATCTGAGGTAAAGGCAGAGGGGGATTGTGGGTATTAGGTTGTCTCGAGCTTCTTCTCGATGCAGAGCTTGCAAGCGGCCGACACGGAGCCGAGGATCGGCTCCGAACCCATGTGTAAGAACAAAGGCGAGATGAACACTCCACATGGAACGTTATGGTAAGGACATAACTTCTATTTCTACCAAACTCGACAAAAATAGACAACTTTAGACAACTTAGATGAATAGCTATGAAAATAGCTTTTGATAGCAATCAAAACTTTCTTCAGTACAAGAAAAAAGAGGGTACTTAGCCACAACTAAGCAAGACCATCTCCGAGCTACACGAGCAGCAAACAAGATCTGGGGATACGGAGCAGTGCACCATGGGATACCTGCTTAGCCCAGCCAATGAAAGATTTTGAGCTAGTAAAATCGGCCGAGTCGGAGCCGATATTCAGCTCCGAACCCACGGGTAAGGATGCAGGCGAGATAGAACTACATAACATCTCAGTCATTCAACAAAAACAGAATCACCATATACCTAACAAGCAAACTCAGTCATTCAACAAAACAGTAAACACCATTCCACTTTTTCTTTAACTGCAATTTTCTAAAAGAGAAAAAAAACATTTTCCACAAATCCATTTTCCCCATTACTAGTCTAGTATGTTTGCACACCCTGAATAGCTAAATGTCCAAATCTCTGACTATTCCATACAAAACAGTGTAGAATTCAAAGAACATTCTGTGCTGTGCTCTTGTAATTTTTTTCACACTGCCCCGCAGCAATACCAAAGTTCAGATCCCGAGCATGGCATCAAATGTGAAAGTACATCATATAAATAACAAAGAGTTTTACCTTTTTAGCCTTGAGTCAAGAATAATGCTTCAGGATGTAGAAGTACTGGTTTATTCCATAAAAAGCACTGGGAAACTGCTTTCAGAAAATTTCAGATCAGTCACAAAACAAAGAAGAATAATAATACTACATATATATGTTTTCTTATCAATTTCATGCATGTAGAACTTTGACATAACATAGCTTTTAATAAATCATACTGTTTTAAAATAATTTGTGCCCTCATGCTTCTCTCTTAGAGCTTCATGTGAACACTTAACAAATATGTTTTTTTTTTTTTAAAGCAGAGACCAGCTGGTTGAACAATCTGTCTTTTGACCTTGTATCATTCAGTACCAGTATGCACTATCTTACAGATATTCCTGCAATGATTTATTCCCCAGTCTGAGAAGGCCAGAGTTTACAAAAGAATGCAGCAGGAAAAACCCCAGAAAAACAAAATAAAGTGACTGGAAAAACAAATGACTTCTAAAAAATATATATAATGTTCCAGGCACACACAGCTTTAGGATAGTCCAGCAACAATGAAATAGCAAAGGTGATGAAATAAATAGTAGACTGCTCCAATAAAAATAAGAATAAAACACTTTAATAGTACACACTTTCATAGTTTCCAAAACAACTGCTTCATCAGACTACAAAATTACAAGTAACAAGCAATTTAAATACAAATGGTAAGCCAATCACCATTCATATGCAACAATGTCTCATTACTACTTAAAGATACAAAACATAAAATAGTGCTATTCAGCATAAATTAATGTTCAAGAGGTCTCATCTTCAAAAAAGGTTTCAGATACACTTTGGTATTCAGACCAGGATGTTTATCTGCCTTAAAAAAATAGAATCCATTTTTGCTCATTAGCTTCTGTGATGGACTTTATGTCTCCACCTCTAATGTTTATATTTATTGTTTCTAGCACAAAAAAAACATGATTTATTCCATTTTCGGTTATATGTTGTGCTATGGCATTCTCTTTTTTGCCATTCTGTAGTGCTCTTAAATTCTCTCTTTTAATGTCCAATTAGTTTTGCCAATATAATATACATTACATACCGTGCAAAAACCAAAATAAACGATTGGTTGTCATGCAGTCTGCATAAAAATCAAACACAATTCTAATATTCAACTTCGTATGCTTATAACATGTACCACTGCAGATATATTCATATGCCATACAGCGCCTGCAGGCATATGTACCCAATCTATCTGATTTTCGTCGATTATTAACCTGATTACTTCTATAACACAACTGGTTCTTGAGGGATCTACTATTTCTAAAAGAAAAACTAGGATGTTCAAGGATTTCAGTTTTACGTTCATCAATAGTAGTCAAAATACCCCAATTCTTTCTAATTATGTCACAGTAAGTACTTATATCACTAGAATAGGGTAGTGTCATTCTAGTATAGTTGTTTATCTGAGTGTCTTCACTCTCCAGTGATTTATCATTATTGATAGCAGAATTGGCACTATTTATACTGAAATGTGGATTACATTTATCATTTCTATGAGTCCAGGCATTATCAATACATTTATTGATATCACCCTCAGAATATCCCCTAGCCAAGAACTCATATTTAAGCTCTGTTAAGGCTACAGATAACTCAGGGTCCTTATTGTGTAGCCGCATAATTCTAAAAACCTGTCCCTTTAAAACATTATTCTTAACATGCTGAGGGTGCATGCTTTTATTATGTAGTAGATTATTCTTTCTCATTGGTTTCTTATAGACACCAGTCACAATTTCATGTAGTACATTTGTATTAACTTTCACATCCAAAAACTCGAATTCTGTACTGGGGTATTTAACAGTAAATTTCAAAAACTCAGTAGTAGTGTGTAGAAAGGAGATAAAGTCCTTCAGCCTACTTTCCGTGTCATTCCACAATAAAAAAATATCATCATGACAGCACCAAATTATAGAGTTTTTATATTCATTATTGTGGAGAACATATGATGTTAAGTTGTCTATCTCACCTTCATTCTTGCTGGTTGAGTTCAGAGCCGATCCTCGGCTCCGACTCGGCCATCTTCAAAAGCTCAAGAGCTGCTTACTGGCTCGAGGCCCCCCTATATCCCATGATGCCTACTGGCTCGAGGCCCCCCATATCCCATGATATCTGGCCTAGATACCCAGATCTTGTTTGCCACTTCTGCTGCGAGGTTGCTTTTGCTGGCTCAGGTCATATTTTTCAATTTTATTGTTAGCTTTTATAAAAATGTGTATTGTAGTTAGTGTTTTAGAATAGTTATAGTAGTTCTAGTAGTCTAGTTATCTATTTGTAATTTAGTCTCCTTCCCTTGGAAACTCATTTTTTTGTTAGAGAGTTTTCCCCTCCCCCCTTCCCCTTTTGTTTTCTTCAAGGTTGCCGTTTTTAGTTAGAGGCTAATCCTTGTTCTTCAATATTTATATAGTAGTTTTTTTATTAGAAATTGTGCTATACCAGTAGGTTTATTTACTATTTTCTTAGTTATATAGTGTGAGTGTGCTGTTAGGGTGTGGTAACTTGTGTTGAGTGCGTGTGTTTACTGGTTACCTACTTCCCTTCTGTTGTCTTTTTTTTTTTCTGTGATTGATATTTCCTTTTACAGGAATGTCTAAAGATACGAAAATATCTGGATTCAAGAAGTGTGACTCATGCTGTCAGAAGATGTCACTGACAGATGGTCACGCTTCTTGTGTCTACTGTTTGGGCACTCTACATCTGCAGGACTCTTGTTTGGTGTGCCACGCCTTTAGTCCAAGAGTCCTGTAGGAGCGTAGGAATAAACTAATCCTTAGGGGTTTGCTCAAACCCTCTAAGCCAACGAAGCCATTGGCTCCCAGTTTGGAGCCATTGTCGGGTGTGGCGTCTGCTTCAACTTCGGTTCCGACTGGAACCAAAGTACCTGTCTCCCAGTCGGCCCCGACTCTGGTGTCGGAACCGTCAGGGAGCCGAAAATGCTCTAGATCTCCATCCCTAGATTCAATACACTCAGCTCTAGGGCCTCCTCTGTTACAGTCAGAGTGAAGTCACTGATCCCACTCTTCTCGGTCTTCTAGACTATCTGACCACGATGTGGAGAGAGTGGTGAGCAGGCTTCTAAAATCACAGGCCCTGGCTAAAATGTTATCCAGCCCCCCTCATCAGGGTTATGCTCTGCCCATCTCTGCAGTAGTTCCTCCTTCGACTCACCCCTTGAGTTCGGAGCCGGATCTTGTTGGGGTTCAGATCGTGGAACCGTCGGCACTGATACCTACCCTTTCGGTTCTGTCGTCAGCTCCGTTTGCTTCCATGATGCCGTCCTTGGAGGGATCTGGGCACCGGGACTCCCTCGTCAGCTCTGAGGGGGTGAGTGGCATCGGACCCTTGTCCGACCCCGTTCTCTCTCTCGGAGCTTTGGCGCAGGTGAGTTCGGCTCCTACATCGGCTTCGGAGCCGTCTCTCCCAGTGCCAGGAAGGATTCTGGTCTCTTCAGAGCCGGAGCCTTCTCCGCTATCAGGAATGGATGCCTTCAGGGTCATGAGGAGTGTGTTGGCCTCTGAGTCAGCCCCATGATCAGCCTCATCGGCTCCTCCCCTCATGGTGCCTGCGTCTGCCTCTGCCCCTCCTCCAGACCCCAAGCGTGGGGAACAAGCACTCCAGGGCACCCCATTGGGTGTATCTTCCTCTTCCGAGACCTCCCCTGATCATTCAGAGGAGCCCCCTTGAAAAAGGAAATGCAAGAGGAAGCCTGTTGACTCCCCTGAGTCTGTCACTTCAGATACCGACTTAGAGGATTTGGAAGGGTCCCCGAGATCCCCCTCTGAAGATGTCTCTTTCTCAGACATCCTTGAGATACTTAGGCAGAGGGGGAACTGGACTACCCTTAACCCTTCCGAGGATGAGTCGGTATTCCTGGACGTGTTTGGTTCCCGACCCTCCACCTCCTGGGTGTCTCTGCCTTTTGATCCACTGATGTTGGTGGTGGCTCGAAAGGCATGGTCAACCCCAGAAACAGTGGAACCAACCCCCCGAAGACCCACAAAATTTATTACTGCACCACAGGACAAGTAATTTCTGACAAAGGGTGTTCCTGTTGATGCCATTGTGATAGCAGCGGCCACAAAAAAGGAGTTGGCTGAAACTTCTTCATCTATCCATCCCCCTAATAAGGAATCTAGGATGATGGACAGATATGGGAAGTGGATGTTTTCCTCAGCGACCTTCTCCATGAGGTCGCTGAACTACTTGTGTCACTTTACCCGCCTTCAAAGGGATCTCCTTAAAGAGCTAGGAGATACCCTTCAAGATCCATCAGCTGCGGGGGCCCAGGCTAAGGTTGCCTCCCAGCTGACGACTCTTAATTCAGTAGTAACCTCCTCCATGCGGCTCATCTCTTATGCAGCCGAGTGCGAGTAGGGCTGCAGGCACAGGCGTGGCCTTGAGGAGGCATGCTTGGATGCGGTTATGTAACTTTGCGGAACCCTTCAGGGCATCTTTCACCAACACCCCCTTTGATGGTTCTGCTCTTTTGGACCACAGGTGAAGGATACTCTTACCAGGTGTGAGCAGGAAGGCAAGACTCCCTCTGCTGTGGGAGTCCATTTTTCCACTCCTTCTAGACCGTATCCCAAAGGTCAGAAGAGTGGGAAGATGTGGTTCCAGAAACCCCAGGGAGCTGTGCCTGACACACGTGATGAGTTCCCCTCCAGGGGCAGAGGAGGGAACAGCAATACACGCCACCCTCAGGGCAGAGGGGGTCCGCAAAATCAGGGCAACAGAGAATCTTTCTCTGACAAGCCCTTCCAGCATCCCTGAGGTGCTAAGTGATATTTATTTTGAACTTAAAAAATTTGTAAGAAAATTGTATTTAAAAGTTTTTTTCTGTAATGACAACAATACAAATCTAAGTGATGGAACATGTGAAAATGATGTTTATACTACCACTGAAAATGATGATAATGAATTATTAAATTTATTTGTTTATGACTATGAAAATGCTGATTTAGACTTAGTTTATGAAGACACACTTGATAATACTAAGGATGGTGAAATGTTTTTTACTGGTTATGGTAAAATGGCTATTCCATATTTTGCATCTGACAGTACATTTACACCTTACATTAAAGTACCTGCTATTTCTACTTTTTTCAGAATAGTATTTAAAGAAATAACAGTTTTAATGGAAAGTCTGAAAAATGTATCCAAATATTATAATTTAAACAAAGATGAATGGATGGCTTTAAAACATTTGAAAAAAATAAAAAGGGAATTTATTTTCAAATGTGCAGATAAAGGTGGCAATTGGGTAGTGTTAAATAAATCAGATTATTGTGAAATGGTCTATGATTTGTTGAAAAATCAAGATGAATATTTATGCTTAATTAAGGACCCAATTACAGAGTTTAACAGTGAATTGTTGAATCTTTTGGAAAGAGGGGAAGGTCTTGGTTTCTTTAACCAAAGTGATGTAGGAAAATTATATGTAAAAAAACCAATGACGCCAACCTTTTATGCATTACCGAAAGTGCACAAGAGTTTATCTAAGCCACCTGGAAGGCCTATAGTATCAGGCAAAGATTCTTTTTTGAGTAAAGTTAATATTTTTTTGGACTTCCATTTAAAAAGTCACCTATCTAAAATTACAGCTCACATCTCTAACACTCAGGATTTATTAGATAAAATTGTTAAAGTTAAATGGAACAACAGTTACTATTGGGTAACTATAGATGTGAAGGCATTATATACTAACATTAATAAAAGATGGGGGCTTGAAGCTGTTCAAGACATGTTGGGAGACGGGTCCTAGAACCACTTTTTTTATACAAATGTTGGAATTTTGTCTTTCTCACAATTATTTTCATTTTAACAATGAGTTCTACCTTCAAATTAAAGGGACGGCTATGGGGGCTGCCTTTGCGCCCTCATATGCCATTCTCTATATGGGTTATTTTGAGAAGTTATATATTTATTTAACTTCTTTCTATCGAAAAAATGTAATATTCTACAAGCGGTTCATTGATGATCTCTTACTGATATGTAGTGGTGAGATTACTGAATTTCTAGAATTTTTTGAAGAATTAAATAATAATGGTCATGGTTTAAATTTTTCTTATGAATTTGATAGAAATAAGATTAATTTTTTAGATATAACTTTGTTCCATGAAGATGGAAAAATAGGGTACAGACCTTATAGGAAAGAAACTTCTGTAAACATGTTCCTACATGCAGAGAGTATGCATCCGGAACATTTGATTTGGTCACTACCTTTTGGTGAATTTCAAAGGATACATGACCATACCAGTGATATTAATGACAGGTATAATGAGCTAAGTAAGGTAGAATTAAGATTATCCAAGAGAGGTTATAAAAAAGACCATTTATTATTTTCAAAAAATAAAGTACTAGGAATTACAGACCATTCAGAATATGAACAATATAAAGGTAGACAGGAAAGACAAAGTCCTTTAACAGCAGAAAGAAAAAATTCTTTAATGAGGGGAAAAAATGAAGATGATACTCAGGTTAGTGAGTTTAAATTATTTTTTGTTACGAAATATTCCCCTTTATCAAAAGAATTATGCAATATTGTAAGAAAGTACTGGTATCTGATTTGTGAGGATGAAAATATAGGTTTTATGTTTCCCAAAAACGTAATTTTCTCTTACAAAAGAGGGAAAAATCTGAAGGAGTTATTAAATTATAACTTTTTCAGTAAAGGTGAAGAGGAAAGGAGAAATATTACTGTAGGTACTTATATATGTGGACAGTGCAGTGTTTGTGGAAGAATTAATAATTTAACAAATATTAATGGTGTGTCTTTTAAAGCTAGATATCGTTTCAACTGTAAATCAGTGGGAGTGGTATATACCCTAGGTTGCTCATGCCATAATACTTGGTACATAGGACAAACAAAAAGAATGGTTCGTGTTCGAATTTTAGAACATTTAAAAGACATTAGGAACAAAAATGAATTTAGTCCGGTGGCCAAACATTTTTTGGAAAAACATAAAGGTGACCCAGGCAGTTTAAAATTTTGTGTTTTGGGTAAACCTTTCAATTGTGAAAATGGGGGATTATTCGTTCAAAAATTACTTGAATTAGAGACCAGAATGATTCTGAAATTTAATACATTGAAACCACATGGATTAAATTTAGAATTAAGTATTTAAATATTAACAAATTCCCCTATATATAAATGGCATGTAAAGATAATAATTGTTTATAAAAGATTACATTTTATGAAAAAAATTTTATAGTCATTATAGATTATTAGATATTTGATAAAAAGGACTTATATAAGCAATACTATTTTTTTATATCTTATACATTTCTGTGTATTTTGATATATAGTAAGATAACATATACAAAATGTATACTTAATATTTAATGATTAACATTTGCTTTTTTATAAATAGCATGAATTACTTAGAAGCAATCAATATTAAATTCATTCTCTCACACATTTGTTAATAAAAATATATGGAACTTTATAGTTCAAGAATATTATATTTGAAGGCATTTTGATTTTGACTGTATTTTTTAATTTTGATATATAAGAAAAGAAACACTGGTAGAGCACTTTAAAATTTGATTATGAAATTATGTAATAAGTTAATTAAATTGAATTGAATAATTAGTGCTGATTAACTTAATTTTTTGTATAAATAATAGTTAACAGCACTTTGTATTTGTGATCCTTTGAAGGCGAAAGGCCGAGGTACCAGATCGCAATAAACGCTTTACTGGCATGGTGTTGGTTGAATTTGTGTTCTTCTCACAGGTGAAGGATACCCTTACCAGGTGTGAGCAGGAAGGCAAGACTCTCTCTGCTGTGGGAGTCCATTTTTCCACTCCTTCTAGACCGTATCCCAAAGGTCAGAAGTGTGGGAAGATGTGGTTCCAGAAACCCCAGGGAGCTGTGCCTGACACACGTGATGAGTTCCCCTCCAGGGGCAGAGGAGGGAACAACAATACACGCCGCCCTCGGGGCAGAGGGGGTCCACAAAATCAGGGCAACAGAGAATCTTTCTCTGACAAGCCCTTCCAGCATCCCTGAGGTGCTGCCCGGCTGTCCACCTTCGGAGGCAGTCGGGGGAAGATTATCGCTGTACCCAAAAGCCTAGCAAAGTATAACACAAGACAAATGGGTACTGTCTATCATATCCGAAGGCTACAAAATCCCCTTCTTTTGCACCCCCTACATTCCCAACAAATCCCTTCCAGATGTTCCACCCAATCTAAGGGATCAAGCAGTTCAAGAAATATCAAAACTGCTAAGAAAAAGAGCCATCCAGCCAGTCCCAGCAGACCAGCAAGGATCCGGAATTTACTCAAGGTTCTTTTTGGTACCAAAAAAGACAGGGGACTGGAGACCCATTCTGGATCTCAGCAGACTAAACAGGTCTGTTCAAAGAACGAAGTTCCGGATGGTCATGCTACACTCCATTTTACCCTTTCTGGGACAGGACAATTGGATGTGCTCCATAGATCTTCAGGATGCGTACTACCATATCAAAATGGACAGACACTCCAGAAGATTCCTCCACTTCCAGCTGGGAGCCAGTCATTATCAGTTCAGAGCTCTGCCCTTTGGTCTCACCACAGCCCCCAGGGTGTTCACCAAATGTTTGGCAGTAGTTACCACTCACCTGAGAAAGCAAGGATTCCAGGTGTTTCCAAATCTAGATGACTGGCTCCTTACTGCTACCACCAGACATCACCTGCTGCGAGCCAGGGACTACACCATCCAAACTTGCTCCAAACTAGGTATCACAATAAATTTTGAAAAGTCTGCATTGTCGCCTTGTCAATCTATTACCTTTATAGGCGCAAACTTAAATACAAAGGACATGTCAGTGAGACTTCCATTAGACAGAGTGTTAGACATTCGCCGACATGTGCAGGTCTTATTAGGATGCTAAAAAATTCAGGCCAGATTTGTTCTAAAAAACTTGGGTCTCATGGCAGCAGCTATCATACTAGTCCCCCTTGCTCGTTTTCATATGAGGATTCTTCAGTGGATGCTGTTCACCCAATGGTCTTTCCAGCAACTTCCAATGTCTCACATGATAATGATCACACAGACATGCAAAAACCAACTTGCTTGGTGGATGGTTTCCCCATCAGTACCCCAGGGCAGACCATTTGCTCTTCCTCCTCCAGTGGCTACGGTGACCACGGATGCCTCCCTGATCGGGTGGGGGGGGCATTTTCAGGGCAGAACAGTCCAAGGCACCTGGCAGCCTCACGAGTACCATCTGCATATCAATGTCTTGGAGATGAGGGCTGTGCTTTTGGCATTGCAAGCTCTTCAGAACTCTCTTCCCACCGGGACCATTGCAATTCAAACAGACAATATGTCGGTAGTGTGGTACATCAACAAGCAGGGCGGAACCAGGTCCTACCCCCTATGTCGAGAAGCACTCAGATTCTGGCAGTGGGCAATCTCTTCCCAAGGGTTTCTGATAGCAGCGCACATCCCTGGGAAGTCCAACATTATAGCGGACAGGCTGAGCAGAGCAATTCTCATGCCTCACGAGTGGTCTTTCAATCAGACAGTGGCGGACCAAATCTTCCGCAAATGGGGTCAGCCTTGCTGCGACCTTTTTGCCACCCCCTTCAACAGCAAGTGCAACAATTTCTTCTCTCTCCTTCCTCTTCCCAGACACTCCCCCAGAGATGCTCTAGTTCACGATTGGCCTCAGGGACTTCTTTATGCATTCCCTCCGTTCCCCTTCCCCATGATTCCAAAACTAATACAGAAAGCTACCTCATTGGGATGCAAGATGATCCTCATTGCCCCTTACTGGCCTCGACAAATTTGGTTCCCTTTCCTGCATCATCACCTTCTGGAGCAGTCCTGGACCCTGGACCCAGTTCCAGACCTCCTGATCCATTAATCGGGCGGGTTGCACCAATCCCTTCAATCTCTCCAGCTTACTGCTTGGTTGCTCCACTTCCGACCTTAGCCAGGCTTCTGAACATCTCCCACTTGGTGCGTGAAATCATCTTATCATCGTATAAGTCTACCACTAGAAAGACTTATGCTAGTAAGTGGAAACATTTCTCTTTATGGGCAGAGGCTAGAAATATAGATCCCTTTTCAGCCCCTGTGCACCATATTTTGGATTTTTTAGTGGAACTTTTTCATGCTGGATCTTCTTCTGCCACGATTAGAGTTCAGTTAGCGGCAATTTCAAACTTTCATACAGGCCTATCAGATACTGGTATTATGTCCCATAAGCTTTGTAAAGCTTTTCTCAAAGGGATTACTTTACTCAGGCCCTCAGTGAGAGATCCCCTGCCTCCGTGGGATCTAAATTTGATTTTAGCTTCCCTGATATTGCCCCCCTTTGAACCTGCAGCTTCTTGTTCTTTGAAGTTTCTTTCTTGGAAAACCCTTCTTCTGGTTGCAATTACTTCAGCCAGAAGAGTTTCTGAACTTCAGGCTCTTTGTGTTCGCCCTCCTTATCTAGTTTTCCACAATGACAGAGTTTCTCTCAGGACTAATCCTTCCTTCCTTCCAAAGGTTTTTTCTGTGAATAATTTGAATCAGTCTATTGATCTCCCTGTGTTTTTTCCAAATTATTCCAACAAGGCGGAGTACAAATTGCATCAGTTGGATGTTCATAGACAGTTATGTTTTTACTTGCATAGAACTAAGCAAATCAGAAAATCAGACCAGCTGTTCCTGTCCTGTGCTGAGGGTAAACAAGGTCAACCAGTGTCGAAAGTAACTTTATGTAGGTGGTTGACGTCTATTATTACATTGGTATATCAGCTAAGGAATAAAGAGCTTCTTGCTAAACCAAAAGGTCACTCCACTAGAGCTCTAGCTACTTCAGTGGCTTTTCAGGCAAGATTGCCATTGGAAACTATTTGTGCGGCAGCTACATGGGCCAATCCTCATACCTTCATTTCACATTATAAGCTGGACGTGGCCTGCAGGAGCAGAGGTGATTTGGTTCCACTGTTCTGAAGAGCTGTTCCGATGAGCCACCCAGTTTTGAGGTGCTAGGGACGCTGTCCCAATCAGCAAGAATGAAGGCGAGATAGACAGCTTAACATTAAGAAGTTATGTACCCACCATAACGTTCCATGTTAGTTGCCTTCTTCTCGCCTTCTTTCTTGCATCCCACCCTCCATCCCCCTATCCTAGTAGACTGAGAAGAGTTCCTTATGGTTTTTTTTCACTGGCTGAGTCTTCTCTGGCTATTCCTTCTGACTAGTAGTCTCTCCAGTAGGATTTATGCATTCTAGGATAGGATTCCTGTATTATTATGTCTGCAGTTAGACTTACCAAACGAGATCTGGGTATCTAGCGCCAGGCATCATGGGATATAGGGGGGCCTCGAGCCAGTAAGCAGCTCTCGAGCTTTTGAAGATGGCCGAGTCGGAGCTGAGGATCGGCTCTGAACCCAACCAGCAAGAAAGAAGGCGAGAAGAAGACAGCTAACATGGAACGTTATGGTAGGTACATAACTTCTTATTGTCTCCCACTGTATCAATGAAAGGTTGGTGTAGCTATTGGCACAAGGTGTGCCCATAACCACGCCAACCTTCTGAAGACAAAATTAATCTCTAAAAACAAACACATTATTTTCTAAAATGATTTCTAATAAAGCACATATCAGTCTAATCTTATCAGTACTTACATTTTTCAGTCGTAGAAAGGATCTAATATTTTCTATTCCCCAACTATTTGGTATTACTGTAAATAGTGACTCCATATGTAGAGTCACAAAGATATACGCATCATTGCAAACACCTCACTTCACATATAGATTTCGTAGGAACATTTTTGTATCTGTTAGCACAGTTTCACAATCAGCCAACAAGGGATGTAAATTACTCTTAACATATATAGATAGGGGTTCGGTCACCCAGCCCCTGCTGGAGACAATCGGGCTCATAGGTGGCATCATGGGATGTTTATGCACTTTAGGGAGCCCGTATATGCTAGCTACCATTGGATTCTCTGCATTAAAATATTTAAATAATGATTCTGAGATCAATATTGATAAATAGTGCCATTTCTGCTATCAATAATGATAGAGCACTGGAGAGTGAAGACACTCAGATAAACAACTATACTAGAATGACACTACCCTATTCTAGTGATATAAGTACTTACTGTGACATAATTAGAAAGAATTGGGGTATTTTGACTACTATTGATGACCTTAAAACTGAAATCCTGGAACATCCTAGTTTTTCTTTTAGAAATAGTAGATCCATCAAGAACCAGTTGTGTTATAAAAGTAATCAGGTTAATGTTGTTGTTCTTCTTTTGGCTTTTCCTGGTTAGGGGACACCACAGCGGAACTCTGGTCCGCTAATGATTGGCAGTAGATTTTTTACGGGTGCCGAGGTGCCAGCTCAACGCCCAACCTTCAATGAAGGCACGCCCATTCTACGCATGCCTTTCGAACACCACTCAACCATGGGGAGGACATGCAGACTCCACACAGAAGGCGCTCCAGCTGAGAATCGAATGGGAGAACCTCTTGCTGTGAGGCAACAATGATACCGCTGCACCACCGTGGCTTTAATCAGGTTAATAATCGACCAAAATCAGATAGATTGGGTACATATGCCTGCAGGCGCTGTTTGGCATGTAAATATATCTACAGTGGTTCATGTTATAAGCACATAGAGTTGAATATCAGAATTGTGTTTGATTTTTATGCAGAATGCATGACAACCAATCTTGTTTATTTTGTTTTTTGCACGGTATGTAATGTATATTATATTGGCAAAAACAGTCGGACATTAAAAGAGAGAATTTTAGAGCACTACAGGGATGTAAGGAATGGCAAAAAAGAGAATGCCATAGCACAACAAATTACCGAAAATGAAATAAATCATGCTTTTAAATTTTTTGTGCTAGAAACTATAAATATAAACATTAGAGGTGGAGACATAAAGTCCATTACAGAAGCTAATGAGCAAAAATGGATTCTATTTTTAAGACAGATAAACATCCTGGTCTGAATACCAAAGTGTCTCTGAAACCTTTTTTGAAGATGAGACCTCTTAAAACATTAATTTATGCTGAATAGCACTATTTTATGTTTTGTATCTTTAAGTAGTAATGAGACATTGTTGCATTTGAATGGTGATTGGTTACCATTTGTATTTAAACTGTCTGTTACTTGTAATTTTGTAGTCTGATGAAGCAGTTGTTTTGGAAACTGTGAAAGCGCTTACTATTAAAGTGTTTTATTCTTATTTTCATTGGAGCAGTCTACTATTTATTTCATCACCTTTGCTATTTCATTGTTGCTGGACTATCCTAAAGCCATGTGTGCCTGGAACATTATATATATTGTTTACAAAAGATTCTTGGCACATTGTTTTCTTTTCTCCCTGCATTACATTTTGAAACCAGACTCCATTAAACATAGTAACATCCCTTAACTCCTTCAGCACTAACTTTGCCTTCAATTTTCTGTCAGCGCACTATAATGTGATAATGAAAAGATAATGCAGTTGTTAGGCATTTGAAATATAAAGCTGCAAGTTATGTTAAACAGTATTTTGTGTAATCATGTATATGTATTACATTATATTTTCAACATAAACATATTGTAAACATTTTGACTCATTTGTGAAGAAACATCAAGTTAATATGCATTTTGTGAAGAATAATCATGAGACAATATATTTTTCCATAACACATATAAAACACACATCTTCCCACTGCAGATACTGGTGAACAGCAAAAGAAGTTTAACTGCGTGTTAACATTTCTTTGAAGTAGAAGCAAAAGTGGACAGTTAACACCTCTTGGATTACAGTGATACTTTTGACACCTCAGGAAGAAAGTGGGAGAGGGTCTGTCAGCATAGTTCTCAACCTCTTAACTCTATAATCAGGGACAAATCCAGATATAATCAAGGACAACAGGGACACTTTTTAAATTATTAGTACTATTAAATAAAAAAAAAACTGACAGAATAACAGAAGATAAATCAATATGCATTTTCTGAAGTAAAATAAATCAGTAACTTGTCTGTAACTATAATTATTTCCCTTAATTTATTAAATGTAACCTACTACTTTTCTTTCCCTATCACCAGTTTTAGCAGGGTTTAGGAGGAACAGAGCAAGGTTTTTGACCAAAATCAGGGACATTCCTGAAACTCAAGGGATATTTGAGAGGTATGTCTGTCAGCATTTGAATTAAAAAAAAAACAGAAGCCTAAAACATGCAGTTTAGAAGTATAAGAATCAGAAGAGGTTAGAAAAAATGGGAAGAAAGAATGGAAAAGCAATTTAAAAGGGACTAATGGGAGGACACATGTATAACTCCCAAGTATGCAACAAAGTCCAGAAAGTTTAGGAATTTGCTTGGAAGCATTTATATAAGTATTCATATACTCCAAGCAGACTTCAAATAATTTTTCCTCAGGTAGATAGTAAATGTTGGAGTTGTGATGGGGAAGAAAGATGTAACTGGGAACATATGTTTTGGGAGTGTAATGAGTTGGCAGTTTTAAAAAATTCTCTACAAAGTACTTTGTCAGAAAAACTGAGTGAGCAAATGGCTGTAACTATCGAAATTATTCTTTTGAGCTGGGACTCAGGATATGAATTGCTTAGATATAATAAGGCCTTATTATGTTTAATTCTGTTGGATGCAAAAAAAAAAAAACATTTACTAGAAAATGAAAATAAAAGTCTAAACCAACTGTTTTTGAAATATTTAATATTGTAGAACAGATACATGAACTGGAAGAGATGTCTTTAGAAAAGGGAAGGAGCAAGTTACATAGAACTAAATGGAAATTGTGGGAACAAAACATGCAGAATATTCATAGGTTCATAGGTAGGTACTATTTGGCCCTAGGGCCTATAGAAGCCTAGCCAAAAAGGTACCCTGGCTTTCGCCACCCAAGAAAATTATTTTCCTGTGCCCCTGTCAAGCAGAACCACAGAAGTGATCCCCGGGGTGAATTTCTTATTACCCATCCAATCATCAAGATTTTTCTTTAAGAGTGCTAATGAGGAGCTCTGTTTGACATAGAAAGGTAGTCTGTTCCAGAGTATGGGAAGTCTCTGGGACAGGAATCTATCCCTCCAGCATGTTCTGTTTATTGTGGTGACAAGGTTTAGGTCCCTAGTGTGTGTAGCTCGGAGGGATTGGGATTTCTTTAAGTGGAGCATGTCCAACAGCTCTGGGTTTGACATAGCTTTGTATGTTAGGCAGAGATCGCCTCTGAGTAGGCGATATGCGATGGAGTAAAGCTAGAGTTTTGTGAGACGGTCTGCGTAAGGCATCTGTTTGAGGCCAGTAATCCTCTTTGTGAGGTATTTTTGCTGCCTTTCCAGTTGTTGTAGATGTCTTGTGAGGTACATACCAAAAGGGGCGTTGTACTCTATAATGGGTCTAATGAGTGATGAGTAGAGGGGAACAATGACCTCTTTTTTTTCTGGATGAGAAACCTTTTGTGATGAGGTGTGCCATGTAGAAGGATTTCCTGACCACTGTGGCAATGTGATTATCAAAGGAGAGACTACTATCCACCTGTGTCCCAAGGTCTCTTATCACACTTTCGGTGTTAAGTAGACTACCGCCTATGTGGTAGTTCATGGGTACTGAGTTTTTACCAAAGGGGATGACAATGCACTTTTTGGCATTGAGCTTGAGACCATGGCTTTGACACCAGGCATCTGTCTCAGTGAGGCCCTTTTGTAGGATGTCCACATCGTTAGGAGTTTTGATTATGGCTCCTAGTTTGCAGTCATCTGCAAATTTAGTTAGCCAAAGACCTTCTGTGTTAGCCTGTACTTCAGAGAAGTAGATACCAAACAGGAGGGGACCCAGGACTGAACCCTGTGGTACTCCACTTGTCACTGGTTTGAAGTCTGATTTGGAGTCTGCTACTTTCACAGTGTGGGTTCTGTCAGTAAGCCAGTTGGCAACCCATCTTGTGACATAGGGATTTATACCTAGTTTAGTGAGTTTATCTATAATTCCAGAGTGGGAGATGGTGTCGAACGCCTTGGTGAGATCTGGATAGGCTGTGTGAACCACCTTACCCTCATCTATGGCTTTGGTGACTACTTCAAAGAAGTCTATCAGGTTTAGGAGACATGCTCTACCTTTTACAAACCTAAACTGTGTGGGGTCCAGAGTTTAGAGATCTCCAATGTCTTTGTTTATAAATTCCATGATGATATGTTCCATGGCCTTGCAGACCAGGCTCGTCAGGCTAATGGGGTGGTAGTTCCCAGGGTCTGTTGTGGCCCCCCTTTGTGGAGTGGGATAACTGTCGCGATGCACTATTCAATGGGCACAAAGCCTGAGGTGAGGCTATGATTGAACATGGTACTTAGGTGGGGTGCCAGTTCATTCTGTAGTTCATGCAGAAGACAGCCTGGGATGTTGTCAGGTCCCATGGATGCTGTGTTCTTGGCTTTGGAGAGTGAGGTTTTTACCTGTGCAGCTGTGATTACAGGAACTTTGTATTCTTCTGGTATAAAGATGGGCCCTTTAGGGGGTGAGAGGGGGGTAAAGTTAGCACTGAACGTATCTGCCAGGATGTTGGCAATATCAGTTAGTTCTGTATATTTAGTGTCATTGTGCTATAATTCAGAGCAGATCTGAGTGTTGCCATTGAGATTCTTAACATAGCTATAAAATGCTTTGTGGTTGTCTTTAGAATCAGTGGCAATTTTGTCTTCATAACTACCTTTGGAGGATTTTATGAGGGATCTCAGCTTCTTACTGAGGCTGACCAGGGAGTTCCTCCAATCGTGGGATTTTACTCTTTTTTGCAACAGTTTCTTTCTTCTGTTGTAGAGTTTGTTTATGGCAGAAGACCACCAGATTGGCTTGCTTTTTTTGGAGGATAGCATCTTGGTTCTGTTATGGTTAGCACGATCCATGCACTCATGTAAGTGCTTATAAAGTGCATTTGTGTACGATTCAGCAGTTGTACCTCTATTGTCCATCTGCATGGGTGTCATGAAGTTTGCCACTTCTGTCTTAAGAAGCGTGAAGATGGCTTTGGAGAAATTTTTTACGGTTGTTTTCCTAATGGGGGTGGGAGCAGGATGTGGATGTCTAGGGTGATTAGCTTGTGGTCGGATCTGACCAACGAGGAGCTGACCTCTGGTGTGGAACACTGGTCACCCATGTTGGTGATGACCAGGTCTAGGATATTGCTGCCCCTGGTGGGGGTGTGGATAAGTTGATCCAAGGCGTTGGAATTGATGATTTCCAGAAAACGTTGAGCAAAAGAGTTGGTACGTGAGTAGTTTTACCAGTTAATGGTAGGGTAGTTGAAATCATCCATTATTAGAGTGTTGGATTGTACCTTAATATTTTCCAGTGTATCAAGAAAAGCGGAGTGGGAATCCTGGGGCATGGTGGGGGGTCTGTAGCAAGCTACAATCTGGATTGCGGTTTTGCCCTGAGTTAGTTGAGCTTGGATAATTTCGAATGCATTATGCTGAGCAACTAGCTTGGAGGTGTGGATATCCTTAATGAATATGGACACGCCTCCACCTTTAGTGTTTCGGTCCGGCTTTGGTGGCCGAAAGGTGTGGTATGAATTATAGCCTGGTAATGCAGGGGTGCTCTCTGGAGCTTTGAACCAGGTCTCTGTCACTGCACAGATGTCAATGTTCTCCATTTTAAGGAATGCCTCGAGTGAGTGCATTTTGAGGTTTAGACTTCTAGCATTGAGTAGCATTACCCTCAGATTTTACTTGCTTGTACCTGTTGGTTGGCACTATAGGGGTGGCAAGAGCCTTTGCCAGTATCCAGAATCCCAAGGGCGACAGGTGCAGGCCATCTCTGGCAAAGCAGCGTGGTCTATCGATCATGTCATCCCAGGCAGACAGATACTGGATTCCCTTAGAATGACACCAGAAGCTTAGCCAATTGTTAAAGTCAATCATTTTGTCCTTGTACTGTGGTATAATTCTGGGTGATGGCAGGATGCTACTCAGGGCTAGGGTCATACCTGCCTGGGCTACAAGATCGGAGAGCTCCTCCATGTCTCTTTTCATGAAGTCCACGGAGGTACGTCTCAGGTCATTCACACCAACATGGACAATGACTGAGTCGTATTTGTACTTGTGGAGTGACCTGAGTCCGTGTGTTATGTGGTGGATCCTGGCACCCGACAGGCAGTTGACAGTAACTTTTTCCTTGTTTAGCCTGGTGAGTGGAACATCAGTGTGCCAGACTATAGAGTCACTTATGACTAGAGTGTTGGGTACGTTATTCCTTATGGGCTGTAGTTGAGTGGCACACTGAGTATGTGGGCTATGTGTCGTTTAGATTGTGTTGGGGGGTGGAGGTTGCTTGCATTTCTGCTTTGGAGGTCTCTGTTGCTTGGGCAGATTTGTAATGAGAGCCTCAGTGAATGTAGGTGTGTGTTTTGTGCTTCTTTGTGTGTGTTTTGGTGGTGTAGGTTTTGAGGGACTATGTGATGAGTGTGGTGAGGTGCAAGTGTTTACCTTCTCCTCTAGACTGTCAAGGCCAGTCTTTGGTGAAGAGAGCTTTACTTCCAGTTTGGCTATATAAGTGCATCTCTCAAAGGTCATAGTGTTGGGCGGTAGGAGGAGAGGGTTGTCTGTGTACATGAGGCAATTGCCTCTATTGTCCCAAGATGCCCAGATTCATCAGGTAGACAGGAGAAAACACTGTGAGCTGACCTTTAGACATGCCTGAATAGGTGCTTATGTATTAAGTACTAAAAACTGTTTTCCTCTAGACAAGTGACGAAAGTTGAGTGCTGTAGTAATTTGTAAATTATTTAGTGCTTACAATGAGTTCTGAACAAGTGTTGAGCTCAAAGAAACAGATTTGAGTGCTTAAACTAAAAAGCTGGCTAGTTGCAAGGGAAATTTTTAAGAACAGACTTTATGGCGCCAGGAATAGTTTAACCCCAGTTAAGTGGGGGAGGGGGGCATAGGAGCTCACAAACAGTCCTGGACAGAGCAAATCCATATCTGGACAAGACCTGCCACAGGAAAGGGGGGAAGCAAGCTTAGAATTTTTTTCCAGTAAAAGTGGAAATGGAGAAAGCTGGAACAGAAGTTAATTCAACGTTAAGAATCTGAGTGGGTTGGCCTTCACAAATGTTCTCTATTAGATTGAGTGAACTAATGACACTAGACTGGGAGGAGTGTCACAGATCAAATATACAGCATGGGTGGGCAACTGCAAAGCCACCAAGTATAAGAACACACAACACTACGGAGGGTGGGTGGGAAAAATTACAGTTCCTAGCTGTAGCCACTAAATGAAAGTTTTAAACAGATCAAGGAGCAGACTCTAGAGAATGCTTTTAACTGTAAACAGACAATTATAGTAATGCACAATATTACAGTTCCTAGCTGTAGAACACAGAAACCTCAAAAAATCAAAAATGCAGAGAAAAGCTAAGATAGAGCACTTACAAACAAAGAATACAACTCTCAGCATGAAAAAGCAGTTTACAGTTAAGTAATTCAGTAAACATGCAATTAGAGTAATGAAACAGTATCTAGCAATGAAGAATACATTTAAAACAGTATAAAACAGTACATAAATGCAGTGAAACAATAAAAAAAGCTTTATAACAGTGCAAAATGTAGTAGATCAGCTGTATAGCACAATTATAAGTGTTTCAGAAGTGCAGTTTAGTGAAATAAGTGTAATAAATAACTTATCCTGCTCTTCGAATCTTAAGGAATTTCCACTTATGCAATGCAATCCAGAGCCTGAGCAATACAAGCACAACCTTTATAAGACACAGGGTTTATATACCAGTAAGAATGGAAGAGTTGGAAGATCAAATTACTACTCAGTCCCTGCTATTACCCAATCACTCGTGCTACAGAAGGTCAGGAGGCCTTGTTACCCTCAATAATAATGAAGACAATCAGCAGAAAATGGCTGCCAGAAACACTGGAAACTCAAACAAAACTACCAGCCTAGACAACAGGCCTCTATCAAGATTATGCCACCTGAGCAGAACACAGAAACCTCACTTTAAAAGCATAGAAATAACACCCACAAAGAGAAAATACAAGTCTCAGTATGAAAAAGCAGTTTACAATTTAGTAATTAAATAAAAATGCAATTATAGTAATGCACGCCCTTACAGTTCCTGGCTGTAGCCACTAAATGAAAGTTTTAAACAGATCAAGGAGCAGACTCTAGAGAATGCTTTTAACTGTACACAGACAATTATAGTAATGCACACTATTACAGTTCCTAGCTGTAGAACACAGAAACTTCAAAAAATAAAAAATGCACAGAAAAGCTCGGATAGAGCACTCACAAACAGAAAATACAACTCTCAGTATGAAAAAGCAGTTTACAGTTAAGTAATTCAGTAAACATGCAATTAGAGTAATGAAACAGTATCTTGCAATGAAAAATACAGTTAAAACAGTATAAAACAGTACATAAATGCAGTGAAACAATAAAAAGGCTTTATAACAGTGCCAAATAACTTATTGTAGCTCTTAAAGCATAATCCCCTGCTAGGGCATACAGCAGCTACTACCACCCTTTTCTCCTTCCTATCCCTCTTTCTCTCCTATACCCTTGTTAATACACAATTTACTGCCTTCTCCTCTAATTCCATTTCCAATACCTACTACCTACTAAAGGGAACTTCTGTAACCAATTTGACATTGGCCACTAGGTGGCACCTTTGTCCTAAATTATCCTTCTGCCTTGAAACTCTTCTCTCAGGAACTTAGTATCTTAAGCTTGCAGAGCTATAGTCTCATACTATCCCTATATCCTCTTACTCTGTATCAGCCAACTATACCCCCTCCATTCCTACTATCAAGACTACCATCTCACACCCTTCTCCACCTTTCACTTACCTTAACAAACAGCTCTCCACTGATTGTTCTCCTAGGGTTCACTCCTTTTGTGGGTCTACCTGCTCCGTTCGCCCTGCGGGCTCACTCCGCTCCCCTACCCTGCCCCCAAATGTCACCCACCCTCAGTGCTTCTACATATATACACACTTACCACACCCCCTGCAAGTCAAGCAATCACATAGATCAACCCCTTAAAGTGCCAAATCCTACCTCCCACCATTCAGTCTCTATTAACACCCATTCCTATATAATTACCTACACACTACAACTTACAATGTCACCTAACACTACATACACACACATTAAACCCTTACTTCTACTATCACTTCTATCTATTTTAGCTGTACCCTATATACTTACATCCTACGAACACCTCAACCACCTACACTTTCACAACCCCATGAAAGAAACCTCTACACCAACATTCATCATCCCTCATAGCCACAATTATACATCATATCCACCAAATTATCTATCATCCAAATTTCATAGGCTCACTCACATCACATACTATAGCATTAGATCTAGAAAATACCATAACCTAACATGTAAAGGACTAACACTATATCTTGCAATACAAGTCCACTACCTAATTGATGGTGATATACACCCAAACCCTGGCCCAAATTCTTCTACTTCCATCAAGCCTAGCACACCAAATGCTACTAATTCTGACCTGGTCAACAGACCCTCCAACTCTCTCCTTATAACCCATCTCAATATTCGTAGCATAAACAATAAAGTTGCTCACCTACATGCCCTCATAGATGTACATTCATTTGACATCCTCTGTCTCTGAAACATGGCTTAAACCAACCATACAGGATACTACAGTTATTCCCACTGGCTATAGCATATTGAGACTGGACCGTAACTCTAAGAAAGGAGAAGGGGTATCTATCCTATATAAATCTGAATTGCAAATCACTTCCATTGATTCTAAACCTCCCCTAACTAGCAACGCTGACATTCTTATCTGTAAATTTCAACTCAACAAATGTAAATCCATCTATATAATCTGTATTTACCTTCCCTCAGGCAACAATATCACTACCTTAGAAGCTATCCTAAGTTGGCTGTCCACCACCTACCCACAGGAAACCATAATACTTGGTGACTTTAATATAAACTGGATGTCTTGCACATCTGAACAGCCCTCTTCACACATCAACCTACATGGTTTTATACAAAACATTACACTCCCCACTAGAACTAATAAACATAATAACAACAACAGCACCCTAGATTGGATTCTTACAAACAGTCAAAACCAATCTTATAAAGTAGGGACCCTTTCAGAAGATATAAGTGACCACTCACTCATCTTCTTAATCAGGTATAAGACTGATATGTCAAACCCAACCATATATAAGAAAATAAGATGTAATAAAAATTTTAACACTGACAGCTTTCAAAAAGAACTTGTAGCTTGCGACTGGTCACCCCTGAAACACATTCCATTAGACAATGCTGTTAAATACTTTAACTCTAAATTTTTAACCATTCTAAACTACCATGCCCCAACTCGAATAGTAAGAACTAGGTCTAAACCAGCCCCTTGGCTCACCAAAATTACAAAACAAAAAATCCTCCATAGAAACAAACAATGGGCTACCTGGCGTACAACCAAAAACCTGGCAGATCAACTAATATTTAGACAACTAAGAAATGAAACTAAAAAATCCATATTGTCAGATAAAAGAAACTATTACTGCCAACTTCAACAGACCAACCAAAACAAACCTCAAAAATTCTGGTCAGGTATAAACAAACTCCTGCACCCAGGTCACTCAATGACACCCACCCCCTCAGGCTCCAGTCTCCTTAGCCCCAACCAAATTGCCAATTCTTTTAACACTTTCTTCACAGACACCATTCAATCTTTGGCCAATCAGCTATCCACTAACACTGTATCTCCTTCTAATATTATCCCTAATAGCCCCCCAACATTTCATTTCCAACCTGTTCCTACATCCTTTGTCTGCACCCTAATCAAAAAATTAAACCCACCACCCTCTCTGCTGATCTATTACCTGGAGAATACCTGCAAAAATCAGCCAACGCTATAGCCTACCCCATATCCATCCTCATTAACAGAACTATTTCTGAAGGAACTAGTCCAACTATTTGGAAAATCTCACATGTTATCCCCCTGCATAAAGGTGGTAATTCCAAAGACTTTTCAAACTATAGGTCCATAGACATATTATACCCTCTGGCTAAAATCATGGAGAATTGTATTCATAAGCAACTATTAAACCACCTCCTAGCAAACAACCTATTAGCTACCTGCCAACATGGATTCTGACCATTTCACAGCACCTCTTCTGCTCTTCTTTCCTTCACAGATGTCATTAATAAAAACCATAATAGTAACACTCTTTCCTCAGCCCTCTTCATTGATCTGTCAAAAGCCTTTGACATGGTCAACCACCAGCTAATCATAAACATACTTGGCAACTTCTCTCTGGATCCACTTGCTATTCAATGGTTCCAATCCTATCTAAATAATAGGCAACAGGTTGTACTATGGGAAAACAACTTGTCTTCCCACTTACCAATTGCCCTTGGAGTCCCTCAAGGCTCCATATTGGGTCCTCTCCTCTTTTCTATTTTTACTAACAAACTACACTCTGTATTACCTCAAGCCACCTGTATCCAATATGCAGATGACTCTACACTAATATGCTCAGCCTCCTCACTTTCACAACTGCATTCCCTAACCCAAGACACATTTAACATAGTAGAGAATTGGCTCCTTCAATGATGTCTCATCCTGAACCCCAAAAAAAACAAAAATGCTACTATTTACTCCCACCCGCAGAGCCCCCCCACTACATTTCACAATCACATCTAGCAATGGTGCAATCATATCTCCAGACTCTACTACAAAACTACTTGGAGTACTAATTGACAACCACCTCACCTTTGAGCCACATATTAACAACACTATAAGAACAGTAAACAAAAAACTAGGCTCCCTTTATAGGATCAAACCCTTTCTTACCCCACTAGCAAGAATCACTATTGCCCGGACCCACCTTATCTCAACCCTGCTATATGCTTCCCCAATCTATACCAAACTATGCAAAAGCAATCTGAACAAGCTGGCTAGCTCCTACAATAATATTGCCAGATTTGCAACTGGTTCTACCTATAGAACCCATCATTGTAACAATCTTAATCAACTAGGGTGGTTAGAATTGTCAAATCTTATCCTATCAAACCAGCTAACTATTGCCTATAAGATACTGTTCCATCCTACATCTACTCCAGTACTAACCAATCTAATCACCCCCTACAATAACCTGAAAACCCTGCGCTCTTCAAACAAAATAATGGTAAAGATATGTAAAACCAACAACCTGGCTGGAGATTCTTTATTCTCTAACATGGTGGGTAAAACCTGGAACTCCCTCCCTACTGATCTTACTTCCCTACCTTCTACTACTCTATTTAAATCCAAGCTCAAACCATACCTTAAATCACACTGGCTATGCCCCTGTGCAAACCCAGACTAACTTCCTTGACCTTATTCTTCTCACTCACACAAAACTAGCTATTCCTTTTCTATTAACATCTTTGTCTGTAAAACCAACTGAAAGTTCAAATAGTGCTCAATGTTACTTACCTACTGTTTTTGGTTGTATGTATATCCAAACATGATTTGTTAGCTTAGAATACTTTTTCGTTACTCTTAAGCTAAAATGTATTTACTAGTATTCTCTTAGCTAAAATGTATTTACTAGTTAAATTTGTTAAATCTTGTAATGTACTTATGTTATCGTGATCTTTTTTCTAGAATGTGGAGCTTTTCTCCCTGGGCCTCCACTGAAAATAGACATGTATCCAGTTGGAGTAGTCCGGTCAACAAATGTAAAATAAAATAAATAAATAAAATAAAATGTAGTAGATCAACTGCATAGCACAATTATACGTGTTTCAGAATTGCAGTTTAGTGAAATAAGTGTAATAAATAACTTATCCTGCTCTTGGAATCTTAAGGAATTTCCATTTATGCAATGCAATCCAGAGCCTGAGCAATATTGTTAAGGAAGAGGAGGAGTGAGATTTAAAGGAAGGAAGTGGGCAATTTATGTTATAGGTTCATAGGTTCATAGGTTTATACTAGGCTATCTGCCCTAAGGCATTTATAAGCCTAGCCCAAAGTTTTGTGGCTTACGCCACTCCTTATGTTAAAAAATACTGTGCCCATTAGTTTGTTGTGCCTCTGTCCAGCAGTGACACAGAGATGATTCCCGGGGTAAACCTACGATCTCCCATGTTATGTTGGATTGATGATAGTTATAAAAAATTGTGATGTATAATGCATGTTAATGGAAACATGCTAATATGGTTTGTTTTTGTTTCTATGAATGTATGCTTGTCTATGTCTTAAGTGAAAATAAAGGTGCTTCTTAAAAATAAACAGTTCATCTAGTTTATTTTGCTGAGCATTTGCAATCGCTAAGTGGCAAGAAAATGCTATGTGAACACACATCAGAGAAATTCAAGTGAAAAAGTGAAAATTAAAATAGGTTCCAGAAGCTGTGTGCCCATGACTCATATTACTGCCATTCTATTTAATGGAAGTTAAAAATAATTTCCTTATATCTAACATGACTCATGTAAAGGGAGTTTGAAGTGTATTCTGGGGGAAGGACCTGCAAGATCATTTTACCATGACAGGTTCATTGAAATATAATAACCTTTTAATGATTCTGATGCGTAAGAACCGTCACAATATAAAGATATATTGAAAGAACTGAGATACAGAAGCAAGTATAAACAGACACTTGATGTTAGTTTTCCAGCCTCCTCCTAGGAAAACAGTAAGAAAGACAAAAAAATGTACCAAGCAAATGCAGCAGTATGAACCACCTAATACTCTCTTTCTGGTTTTCTGTAATAATACCAATAGAAATAATTTAGATCTGAATGTTTTTGAGTAGCACCATACCTTGAAAAAAATGAAAGACAATCTGTATGCAGCCACTCCAAAAACACACAGATCACAAGGAATTTGACAGGAATAAAATGCTCAGCCACGCTGGCATTGCTTTGCACTTTTATTAGCAGAAAACACGGTTGTTAAGTGCTTTTGTCTTTCTGGACATCATCAGAACTATCAAATACTTCCCATCACATGATTTTATATTTACATAATCCAGATCACATATCATTCAGTAAAAAATGTTAGATAAATGCATTATAAAAATGCGAACATTCTAAAATTCCCTGCAGACATTAAACAGTGCTAAAATACTCTAAACTATGTAATATGTTCAGTAATACATACAGTTACTAAAAATTATATTGTGTCACTAAAATGTTCAAACAAGATGTAATGGGGTGTTCTAGAAAGGGATGTATAAAAAATTACAGTCTAGCTGCACAAATTATTAAAGCACTGCTGATGGTAATACTGTCATTAAGCCCAGGGGGTACCCTTGCATTCAGCCTGATTTGCCACATTAATTTTTTGAATTTGATTTTTAACTTCTATGGGCATTCCATGGGTTCAACAGGTATTTGCTGTCATACCATGAAGTTAAATTTTTCTGTACCCCACAAACCTGAGTGTGCTTATGCAGGGCATTATTCTCATTGCTCTTTTTATTTCATACAAATGTTCATAAATATGCTTTCTGAGCATACGCTCTGTGTTACTTACATAATAACAGTGGCATGGATCGCAGTAAGCTAGATACACTAGCTCCATGCTGTTACAATTAAATTTATAGGTAAACTTAAAATTATAATAAAAAGGTTTAAGCTTAAATTCAGTATCAACGTAGATGACATTGAGAACATGCCCCATGCTTATTTGCTCTAGACACTCCGGTAGAACCTTCACACATTTTGTTCTCCCTTTGTAATCTTTCTTTAATATTCATATTTGTCTTGTATACAAAGGCAAGTTTTCACAAATTTTTGGTATTACGTTATCGTAAAGTGAAAAAAATTCAAATTCTGCTTAACCAACTATTTAATATATTGTATCCTTGGACAGTACTTCAGTACCATAGCTTTATTAAATTCACTTTTATTGGGGGTATTACCACTGTCCATACAAGTACCCAGAATAGTTTGTTTCTGCTTGGGCTACCTTTTAACACTTATAGGTTCATAGGTTCCTAGGCAGGTACTAGGCTATCGGCCCTGGGGCCTATACAAGCCCAGCCAAAAAGGTACCCTGGCTTTTGCCACCCAAGAAAATTATTTTCCTGTGCCACTGTCGAACAGAGCCACAGAGGTGATCCCCAGGGAGAATTTCCTATTTCCCATCCAATCATCAAGATTTTTCTTAAAGAGTGCTAATGAGGAGCTTTGTTTGATATAGATAGGTAGTTTATTCCAGAGTATGGGAAGTCACTGGGACAGAAATCTATCCCTCCGGCATGTTCTGTTTATTGTGGTGACAAGGTTTAGGTCCCTAGAGCGTGTAGCTCGGAGGGATTGGGATTTCTTTAAGTGGAGCATGTCCAACAGCTCTGGGTTTGACATAGCTTTGTATGTTAGGCAGAGATCACCTCTGAGTAGGCGATATGCGATGGAGTAAAGCTGGAGTTTTTTGAGACGGACTGCGTAGGGCATCTGTTTGAGGCTGGTAATCCTCTTTGTGAGATATTTCTGCGGCCTTTCCAGTTGTTGTAGATGTCTTGTGAGGTACATACCAAAAGGGGCATTGTACTCTATAATGGGTCTAATGAGTGATGAGCAGAGGGGAACAATGACCTCTTTTTTTCTGGATGAGAAACCTTTTGTGATGAGGTGTGCCACATAGAAGGATGTTAAGTATACTACCGCCTATGTTGTAGTTCATGGGTACAGAGTTTTTACTAAAGGGGGTGACAATGCACTTTTGGCATTGAGCTTGAGGCCATGGCTTTGACACCAGGCATCTATCTCAGTGAAGCCCTTTTGTAGGATGTCCACATGGTTAGGTGTTTCGATTATGGCTCCTAGTTTGCAGTCATCTGCGAACTTCGTTAGCCAAAGACCTTCTGTGTTAGCCTGTACTTCAGAGAAGTAGATACCAAACAGGAGAGGACCCAGGACTGAACCCTGTGGTACTCCACTTGTCACTGGTTTGAAGTCGGATTTGGGGAATGCTACTTTCACAGTGTGGGTTCTGTCAGTGAACCAGTTGGCAACCCATCTTGTGACATAGGGATTTATACCTAGTTTACTGAGTTTATCTATAATTCCAGAGTGGGGGATGGTGTTGAAAGCCTTGGCAAGATCTAGATAGGTTGTATGAACCACCTTACCCTTGTCTACGGCTTTGGTGACTGTTTCAAAGAAGTCTATCAGGTTTAGGAGGCATGCTCTGCCTTTTACAAACCCGAACTGGGTGGGGTCCAGAGTTTGGAGATTACCAATGACTTTGTTTATAAATTCCATGATGATACATTCCATGGCCTTGCAGACCAAGCTCATCAGGCTAATGGGGTGGTAGTTCCTGGGGTCCGTGGTGGCTTCCCCCTTGTGGAGTGGGATAACCATCACTGTGCGCCATTCAGCAGGCACAAAGCCTGGGGTACTTGTGTCTTTATATCATGCAAATGTTGTGGGGGGTACCCCTGTCCTGAAACATATTTATCACCTTATCTATTTCAGTAGCCAAGACTGCATCCTCCAACACTAGTCTTGATAGCCTAGCAAGTTGTTCTTTAAAAAGGCTTTTTTCAGGTGCATTGAATGACTGCTTTTGCATTGCAAGTATTTATTAGAAAAGATAGGCTTATGGTATAAATTTGATTTAAATTTTTTGCATACAAAATATTTTTTCAATACACAAATCTGAGTAATTAATACCCATTATTGAAATACTGTAAGTACTGCGGTGGTGGTGCTGCGGTAGTGTTGTCGCCTCACAGTAAGAGGTTGTCCTGTTCGATTCTCAGCTAGAGCATCTTCTGTGTGGAGACATGCGTGAATGAGCATACCTTCGTTGAAGGTTGTGTGTCAGGGCCGGCAACTCGGCACTTAAAAATCTACTGCCAATCATTAGCGGACCGGAGTTCCGCTGTGGCGACCCCTAACCGGGAAAAGCCGAAAGACACAACAACATTGAAATACTGTAAGTAAACTTAAAAATGACACTATGGTATTAATCTGGGCTAAGAATTCATATAATTCATTTTGTCTCCTTTGCCACAAGACAATAATGTCATCCCAGTAATTCTGATAAAGCCTGCACTTGTCACAGAAAACAGAAGAAATTCTATATACCTTTTCCCATACCATAACACAAGGTTGGCTAAGAAAGGGACACAGGCAGTTGTCATAGCTACCTCACTCATCTGCCTATAATACTCTCCTTCATAATTTAAAAAGTTACTGCTAAGTATCATATCTATGAGTGCTAATACAATCTGTATAAACCATGCTCTGAAGAAACTCACATTCATTTAATGCCTCCTCAAATCATTATAGACCTTCTTGATGCAATATAATTGAAAATATGTTTATTGCATCAATGGTAGCAAATATAATGCTGTCATCATAATACTCTTATTTGAGGTTTCCTAGGACATATCACCTTTTAATAGCCTGCTAAATTGTTCAGGGTTTCTCAACAACTGAAACATTAAATATGAATAATCTTTACTTTCTATCAATACAAGGCCTCTACCCTTGTGTGGTTTCATTATCCTGATTTCCCGATTGTTAACCAACTCATTTAGCATATTTCATTCATCTAGAGTTAAATCTGTGTACTCAAACAAATAAGATTTATAAAAAATCCTTATGCTATGTTCACATAATTTTTCAAATATTCCAAAAGCGGGATGTAGAGGGGGAATGGAAATACTTTTTCTGGCACAAATACCCTCTATAACCACATTCTCACTGTATTGGTCAAACATAATTGAAAATAATCAGCTTCCTAGTGAACATTTTTAGCTCTAAAGTCACATTTGTTAAATTAATAGCATTATTAGACACAAAAGTAAATTCACAAATCCAATTTGTTGACAGCAAAAACAAACCTAATGCAATCTAGTGCTTTCGTCTTTAGCCATACCATTTAGTTATTTACCCACCTTAGATGATAATTCACAGTTCAGTGAATTCAGTGATGGAAATATATTTTTGAATTGTTTCAGACCTTTTATTGAGACTGAGGGGAACATCAGTCATTAAAATACAGAATCCATTAAACTTGAACTAGCTGCTGGTGAATCATGTTTTTTGTTAGCAGGGGACACAAATAGCAGTACTGTGGAAGATGACATAGGACCTAGTTACATCCAAAATTCTACTAAAGATTTTAAAGTATATATTTTTTCCAATGTCAACATCTCAACAGAGCATGCTGATCTTCTGAGTAAGAGTTTGAGTTTTGTACCAGCCAGAAAAGTTAATCTGGTTCAAACACTCATAGATTTAAAATGATTTACTTGTAAATTAAATTTAGCCCTTTGGTTGTAGTTGGCAGGTACTAACACCAGGGCTGACTTGAATACAGGTCTCAAGAAATCCAGTTATTTCAACCTGCCCTTGAATAATGGTCTAGTACTGTTCAAAAAACTTTGAGAAAGGGAAATTCGAAAACTTTGTTTAAGGCCGCAAAACTCTAATGTAAATGTTAAAGTTAACCTTTCAGAGAATGAAGCAAAACCTTTTAATGATCTTTGTAACAAAAAAAACAGTCAGAATGATGAAACCAGATAAAGGAGGGGGCATTGTCATCATGGATGTCGAGGATTATAACAATAAGATGTTCAAGCTCCTTTTTACTGACAGGTACACACAGGTATCCCAAAATGAACTTAATATTGCTTATTGTAAAACTGATGGTTGTTTATATGGCATGGTCATGCAGGGATAAATTGACAAGAATGTCTATGAACACCTATCCAATGAACACCCGGTGGTGGCAGGTATATTCGGTATACCAAAAATTCATAAAGACATCCGAAACATACCACTAAGACCGATTGCTGATGCAGGGAGGAGCAAAACTTTTTACATATGTCGATAATTTACTTTGGCCATCCACCAGTTGCGTTACCCATATCTGTAAAGATTCATGGGACTTTTTATCCAGATTAGCAAATTTACAATTCGTACCAGATTGTATATTTGTCACAATAGATGTACAAGATCCTTATTTGGTAATTCCACATAAGGAGGGACTTGATTGGGTGGAAAGTATGCTCTTTGACAAAGGGCTATTTAACAACAATGACACCAACATGGCTATCACACTTGCAGAATTAGTCCTGAGCAACAATTTATTGTATTTTGAAGGACAAATATTCAAACAAACAAGTGGAGTGGCAATGGGTGCCTCATGTGCCCTGAGCTTTGCCAACCTATTTATGGCATATTGGGAGAAGCAATTTGTGATCAACAGTACATTTGCTGACAGTTGGTCATTTTATATTAGGTACCTGGATGACATCTTTATCATTTGGACAGATTATTTGACGAAACTGAATGATTTATTTAATGTACATCAACAATAGCACCCCCTTTCTTAAATTTACCCACAACTTTGACAAGGACAAGATGGCATTTCTTGATGTCCTAGTTTCAAAAGATTATTTAAAGGGTTGCTTTAGCTCCAACAATTTTCATAAGAAAACTTTTTCCAGTTCTTATCTTTACTACGACAGTTGGCATTGCAAATTTTAAAACAGAGCAGTTGTCAAGGGACAACTGGTCTGACTCGCTCGGGTGATATCTGATGATGCAGTATTTTTGGTGGAGATTGAAAAACTTTTGGATATGTTTATCCACAGAGGTTATCCACCAGACCTCTTGGTACCCATCAAAGATGAAGTATGTGACAAAAGGAGTAAGGGTCTGTACCATCCCCTGTTACCAATCTTTGATAATTCCTGTCATTCTTTAACTTCAGTATGGCCAATGACCTCTGTTGATCATAATTTGGATAGGTCATATGAATGAGCCTTGATTGTTACTTTTTCTTTAAACACTTACCACATTGTTGATGTGGTTAATCAATTTTGGCCTATTGTTACGTCCATTAACAATGGTAATGTACTGTTTGGTTCCAAAACTAAGACAGTATTTAGGAAAGGCAAATGTTTTAAAAGTTTATTGGAAAGGAATTTGGGCAAATTTAGTACCAATAGACCAAAAGGTAGGTATAAATGTAACTACTGTAACTACTGTCAACACATTCTCTGTTGTGAGTCGTTTTTCATCAAATACAAGAAATTTGAGGTGAAAAAATATTTTAATTGTTCATCCAGGGGAGTGGTGTATGGTGTACTTTCCCAACAGTGTAAAGCGTTTTACATTGGCAAGACTGGTCAAGCTTTGAAAGAGAGAATATATGAACAGCTCAATGAAATCAAGAAAGGGAAGACAATTAACGCACTGTGCAGACATATTTATTCCTATCCCAGTCACTTTTTTAAATTTTTGGTGATTGATTTTTTGGAACCAGACCCAAGGGGCTTTTACCCTAACAAAACAAACATCTTCTCAAGAAAGAGATCATATGGATTCTTGTGTGTGATGTCCTTACCCCCCCCCCCCCGGTTTGAATGAATGTTGGTTTTATTACACTTATATTAAAGCTAAAAAGTCTTGAGGGCTGATTATGTCATGTTACTTATAGATTTGTCACTGAACAACTGAAGTTTTTACCATTTTTGTTCTCGACATTTTTATTTTTAATTTTATTCTTATTATACTTATGTTCATTTTTCATGCAATTTAATTTGATATTCACAGCAATTCTTGTTGAAGTTTTATAATCAATGCATTTACTAAACTAAAGTTGAGTCATGTGAATGGTTGATCACATGTTGATCACATGATGTATTAGGGTTATTTAAGGTTGGCGATAACCATGTCAAGCAGTTCTGAAGAAGTTTTTGCTAAAGACGAAAGCGCTAGACTGTATTAAGTTTGTTTTTGCTGTCAATAAATTGGATTTGTGGTTTGTACTTTGGTTTGTGTGGTTCCTGGGCCTCTACCTTCACTATTTGTGGTTCTTGTTTTTTTCTTTTGGACAAAGGTAAATCCCTTTGAAAAAGATCAAAGCATGTCTTAGTTAAAACACATATAGTTTAAATACATTGAAACCATTCGTAGAAACTGTAATACTATTATCATGCTGATGTATAATAGTTGGTTTCAACATCTCTACATTCTGTTGTTACCTCTTCCTCTCTAGCACCTCCTGCTGTTGCTCAACAACCATCTCCTGGAGAGGTATGGGGTATATTTTGACTGCAGTTGGTTGTGTTTCTTGATGACTAGCCATTGTGAACAGCACAAGGGGATAAACTCAATTTCTTTCAAAAAGCATCTAGTCTGTGTCAAAATTGCTACCCAAAATGGAATTATTCACCTAAGATTGTATCAGAAGTAATTGCTTTCCCTTATTCTTATTGTTGGGGAGGGGGGAGGGTACAACAAATTATTAGTAGTTTCAACAAGCATTCCTGTGTAATTTCTTCAGTTTTCTCTTTATTATCACAAGCCTGTGGCTCAATAACATTAAATATCTGTAATTTCATTACTTTGATATTCAAAAAGCAAATCTTTCTGTAACTTATCATAACAACCATTAATTTCATCAAACAGCTCATTACATTTATGTTTATTGTCAATGATAATAATGTGCATAATCTTGTAACCTAAGTCATTAATACTAAATACTACCAAAACATCCAGAAAAATATACTCAAAACCCACAACAATTCTGCGCCGCAGTAACCTCTGTACTTAAACCAGGGAAAACCACTTCACCAACACCAGTAACTACAAACAACCAAGATAACATTCCCACACAATTTAATACATATTTCACCAAAACAGTTCGGGTCCTTGCAGGCACCCAAAATAATGCCAACTTCCCTATCCCACCACCCTTCCAAATTAACACTAACAAATAAGATAATGCCCCCACTTCAACTTTCACCCAGTGTCTATCAAAGCTATTTCAAAACTCCTCCATAAACTTAAACCTACCACCCTAGCTGCTGACAATCTACCAGCAGACTTCCTTCCGATAGCTGCAGAGGCTATTGCCTATCCTGTTGCCATCCTCATTAACAGATCCATATCAGAGGGTTAGCTGCCCTCTATCTGGAAAACCTCCCACATAATTTCACTGTACAAAGGAGGTAACTCCATAGAACTTAATAACTACTGTTCCATCGCTATTCTACCACCATTATCAAAAATATTAGAAAGAGTTGTTCACACCCAACTGATGCACTACCTACTTAATAACAATCTCTTATCTAAATCTCAGCATGGCTTCAAACCCTCCCACAGTACCACCACAGCATTAATGTCCTTTACCAATGCAGTTAACCAGTACAGAAACAGTGGGCAATATATTTCTACAGTATTTCTGGATCTATCTAAGGCTTTCGATATGGTTAACACAATATGCTTCTTAATGCACTATCCACCCTTGATATCAGTCCCTTCTCAATGTCATGGTTTAAAAGCTATCAGGACAGCAGCAAGTGGTACAATGGCAAAACCAAATGTCTGCCTATCTACCAGTATCCTTAGGAGTCCCTTAGGGAGCTGTCCTTGGCCCATTACTCTTCTCATTATTCACCAACCAGCTCTCCTCCTCCACACCTATTGCCTCTGTAGTGCAACACACAGATGATACCACACTTATATGAGCTGCCCCCACACTAGATGACCTTCACTCCCTAACCCAAAACTGTTTTACACTTGCTGAAACCTGGTTCATGAACTTTCACCTAATTCTCAACCCAAACAAAACAAAACTTCTTCTTTTCAGTCCTTGTAGATCTCCCCACTTAAGTGACAAATTTATCTTAATGTCCAACAACAAAACCAAGATCACCTCAACCACCCACACAAAACTATTAGGTGTAGAAATACATAATAACCTGAGATTTGACATACAGTGGATATAAAAAGTTTACATACCCCAGTTAAAATGCCAGGTTTTGTGATATATAAAAATGAGACCATAATAAATCATTTCAAACCTTTTCCCACCTTTTATGAGACCTATAACCTGTACAATTCAATTCAAAAACAAACAAATCTGTTAGGGAAAAATATAAAAAAAAAAAAAAAAAAAGCGTACAATATGCTGGTTGCGTACATGTGCACATCCTTAAACTAATACTTTGTTGTGTGTGCACACCCTTAAACTAATACTTTATTGAAGCACCTTTTGATTTAATTACAAAATTTGTACCCACCTGCCATCAATTGAAGAGACTCTGATTAACCCCAAATAAAGTTCAGCTGTCCTAGTAGGATTTTCCTGACATTTACTCAGTTGCCTGCTACAGCAAAAGCCATGGTTTGCAGAGAGCTTACAAAGCATCAAAGGGATCTCATTGTTGAAAGGTATCAGTCAGGAGAAGGGTACAAAGAAATTTCTACAGCATTGGATATACCATGGAATGCAGTGAATACAGTCATCAAAAAGTGGAGAAAATATGGGACAACAGTGATGCTGCAGAGAACTGGATGTCCCTCCAAAATTGATGAAAAGTCAAGTTGAAACTGGTCAGGGAGGCTGCCAAGAGACCTACAGCAACACTGAAGGAGATGCAGGAATTTCTGGCAAGTACTGGTTGTGTACTACATATGACAGCAATCTCTCGCATTCTCCATATGTCTGCCCTATGGGGTAGGGTTGCAAGATGGAAGCCTTTTCTTACACAGAAAAACATCCAGACCCAGATAAAATTTGCAAAACAATACATCAAGTCTCCCAAAAGCATGTGGGAAAATGTGTTGTGGTCTGATGGGAGAAAGGTTTTGGGCCACAATTCCGAAAGGTACGTTTGGGGCAAAAACAGCACTTCGCATCACCGAAAGAACACCATCCAACGGTGAAGCATGGTGGTAGCAGTATCATGCTTTGGGGTTAATTTTCTTCAGCTGGAACTGGGGCTTTAGTCAAGGTGGAGGGAATTATAAACAGTTCCAAATTATCAGTCACTTTTGGCCCAAAACCTTCAGGCATCTGCTAAAAAGCTGAAGGTGAAGAAGAATTTTACCTTTCAACATGACAATGACCTCACGCATACATGCAAATCAACAAAAGAATGGCTTCACCAGAAGAAAATTAAAGTTTTGGAATAGCCCAGCCAGAGCCCAGACCTAAATCCAACAGAAAATGTGTGGGGTGACCTGAAGAGCGCTGTGCAGAAGAGATGCTCTCGCAACCTGACAGATTTGGAGCGCTTTTGCAATTAAGAGTGGGCAAATATTGCCAAGTGAAGATGTGCCATGCTGATAGACTCCTACCCAAGAAGACTAAATGCTGTAATTAAATCAAAAGGTGCTTCAACAAAGCATTAGTTTAAGGGTGTGCACATACAATAAAGTATTACCACTCCAACAACTAAACTGGCCAGAGCTGCCTCGACTTCTTAAATTCAATCAACTGTCACTTGTACATAAGTAATACTACTACCCTGATAAAATCCCAGCACCACAGGATCTAATCCAACCATATACTACTACTAGAACCCTAAGATCTAGTAATCAGAACCTCCTAAATGTCAGTAAATATAATAATGACACCAGGAAATCCCTTTTTAGCTGTTCTATTCCTAAAGATTGGAATATGTTACCTAGCTACCTGACTTCTAACAGCTCTGCCACACAATCTTAAAATAAAACATTTGAAAACACATTATATGGACAACTGGTCTTGCTCCTGTGACTCCCCAGGGTGAACAACTAATGAACAAATTAATATCTGTAATTCCTACATTCCTACCCTTTTGTACTGTGTACCATATGCTACTGTAGGCTATTAAATCTGTCATTTTCATCCCAACCAAATTATGTAATCTGAATGTCTTTTTAAATTCATTATTGTATTTATTCCTTACTATGTTATTTTGATCTGTGAGTGCCATGCACTGTCTTTTACCCTCTGGGACACTGTCAGCCCAGCTATTTGGAATTTTGTAAATAATTCTATGTCATTTGTGAATACTGATAAGATTTATACCAAACTGTACGTTATGTACTGAGCTTCAAGAATGTAACCACAGCATGCCCTGCTGGAACATAGAAGATTAACTTAAAAAAATTAGGAAAATAATTTGCAATTAAGTGCTTTACGATGTGCTATAAATGTTAGTTTCATTGCAGCAAGAAGACAAGATGTCTAGAGCTAGAAGTTTTTTTCTATTGTCTTGGAGAGAAGTATTTACTATGTTTAAAATGTAAAGGGTTTAATTGTTTTACAACTTCCAGTTTTGGGCAAACTTCAGAGAGATATGTACTTCTCACACAGAGATATTAAAATTCTGTTAGTATCTTTTAGCCTGGGAACTGAAGGCAGGTGACAAAGAGTGATGTCATCCATGCTGACCCAGCAGTAATGTTTGATAGTAATTTAAGAACTCTTTCAGAGAAAGACTGTGCATTTTGTACTTTGTGTTTGACCTGAAAACATCATCACCATCATCTGCATTTGCCTTGCTCTGTAAGTAAGCTATTTAGGGCATAGTATATTTTAGATATAGATAGGAATATAGTAAAGGTTAGTTTAGATGTTTTCTGTATTTATTTGAGACTGTCCTGCAATGTTGTTTTGAAATATTTCCTGTAATTCTGAACTCTGCAGTTACTGTGTTGATTGAATATTCTCTTGTTCTTTTATTATTAAATATATTTAAACCCATTTTTGTGGCTGATATTTGTGAGACATATTTAAGCTCTTAGAGTACTTACATATGTATTTGGTGACACTGTACAGGCCACTCCTAAATAGTTTTAGTCTTGGTCACACTTACCGTTTGGATAATAACAGCATTACACAGTAGGATTGATCACCCTTTGTAAGGGCCTAAAGTAGCTGATAAGTAGGGATTAGTGGCAGTGATAACTACCTTATAGTCTGGGCAGAAGGGGGCATAGCTAGTAAACCTGTGCCAGCCTTCCCCAGGTGTATATGTGTGTCTGTTTGTATATAAATCAAATATCAAAGTGCGTGTTTGTGTGTGTGTGTGTGTGTGTGTGTGTGTGTGTGTGTGTGTGTGTGTGTGTGTGTGTGTGTGTGTGTGTGCCAGACACTTGGGCAGGGATACGAAGCACTGGTTGGACAGAGAGGGTGCTGGAGGTCTTGGCTTGACCCCTCAGCTGAGATCTTAACCCAATAGCTGTGCCAGTTTGGAGTCTTATTGGGGATCTGGAGAAATAGGGAGAAACCAGACCCAAACTGACTGTGATCTCTGTGTGCTCTTAAGGGAAATTGTGCTTTACTGTGTGTGTGTACTTGTAATCATCCCATTGTGTATGTCCCTCACTTTCGCCAGTGGTGAGGATTGAGGCTCCTTGATTACTGGGCCAGTGCAGGAACATCACATATTAATTGGTGGCAGTGGTGGGATAGCCATATCACATATTAATTGGCTTGTAGTAGTGTGCTCCCACGTCCGCTTTGGAGCCTGACCCTCCTGCTCAGAGTCGACCTTCCATTTCTGCGAAGTGGAGGTCTTCTTCAGAGTGGGGTGGTAAGGCTTTTGAGGTGATAGAGAAAGCTTTGTCTAGTGCTAAAGACCTGCCACTGGACCCAATGTCTCTCCAGCAGCTGGCAGCAACCTCTTCTCCCCTGCCTGCCCCTAAGCATAGGGAACCAGAGCCTCAAGGAGACCCCACTTCCGAGACCTCTCTAGATTACCCCACTGGGGAGGTCCCTCGGAAGTGGCTTTGTAAAAGGAAGCACATTGACTCACCTGAGTCTGTCACTTCTGACGCTGATTTGGGTGAGTCAGAAGGGTCCCCAAGATCCCCCTCTGTGGATTTCTCTTTTGTGGACATCCTTCAAATCCTTAGACAGAGGGGTGATTGGAAGACCTCTAACCCTACTGAGGATGAATCAGTGTACCTTGAGGCTTTTGGTCCCCGACCTTTCACCTCTTGGGTGACACCACCATATGACCAACTGTTAGGGGTCATATCTAGGAAAGCCTGGACCTCTCCAAACACAGTGGAGCCTGTCCTAAGGAGGCCAATCAAATTTATCACTGCTCCAGAAGACAAATCATTTCTAACTAAGGGAGTACCTATGGATGCTATGGTGGTAGCAGCAGCCATGAAGAAGGAGTTATCAGAGACATCCTCAAATATCCATCCTCCTAATAAAGAGTCTAGGACGATGGATAGGTATGGAAAATGTACCTTTTCTTCAGCGGCATTTACCTTACGATAGCTGAATTACTTGTCCCATTTTACTAGGCTTCAAAAGGATCTCCTACAGGAGTTGGGAGATCCCCTTTAGGGTTCAATAGCTTCGGGATCCACTGACAAGGTATCTGCGTAGCTCTCCACCGTTACCTCTATTGCTAACTACTCCATGAGGCTGATTTCCTATGCAGCTGATGGAGTGAGCAGGGCGGCTGCAGCAGGGCTCTCTCTTAGGTGACATTCCTGGATGCGTCTATGCAATTTTACAGAATCCTTCAAGTCTTCCTTTACCAATGTCCCCTTTGATGGTTCAACTCTTTTTGGACTTCAGGTAAAAGAGACTTTGACCAGGTGCGAGCATGCGAGCAGGAAGGGAAAACCTTATCTGCTGTCGGAGTCTGTTTCTCCCTTCCTTCCAGACCCTATCCCAAGGGTCAAACAGGAGGGAAAATGTGGTTCCGTAAATCCCAAAAAGGTTTCCCTCAAGCACAAGGTCAGACCCCCCTAGAGGCAGAGGGGGGGGGTTATAATGGAAGGCGCCACACTCACAGCAGAGGGGGTCTCCAACACCAGGGTGATAGAGATGCTTTCTCTGATCATCCCTTTCATCATCCCTGAGGGGTTGCCCGACTGTCCATCTCTGGAGGCAGTCGGGGTCGTCTCTCACTGTACCCAATGCCTGGCTACAAATTTCCCAAGATCGATGGGTACAAAATATAATTTCCAGTGGTTACCTGATTCCCTTTATTTCCAACCCTCCTACAAATTGGTCTTTACCAGATGTACCACCCAAACAGACCATGCAACATCAGCGGTCATCTTGTTGCTTCAAAAAAGAGTCATCCAAGAAGTCGCCACAGAGCAAATGGGATCCAGAACTTACAATTCTTTTTAGTTCCAAAAAAGACCAGGGACTGGAGATCAATTCTAAATCTTAGCAAGCTAAACAAGTCTGTAAATAAAATGAAGTTCTGTATGATCACCATGCAGTCAACTTTTCCGTTTATCGGAAAAGACAATTGGACGTGTTCCATAGATCTTCAGGACGTGTACTACCATATCAAAATGGGCAGGTGCTCCAGAAGACATCTACATTTTCGGCTGGGAGCCAGTCATTTTCAATTTCAAACACTGCCCTTTGGCCTTACTACAGCTTCCAGAGTGTTCACCAAATGTATGGCAGTGGTCACGGCTCACCTGAGACGTCAGGGATTCCAAGTGTTTCCATGCTTAGACGACTGGCTCCTCACTGCTACCACCAAGCACCAACTAATCCAAGCCAGGGACAAGACTCTATCCTTGTGTGCCAGATTAGGAATTACAGTAAATCTAAAACAATCCGCCTTATCTCCATTCAGCACATTGTCTTCTTAGGCTCAGACATAGACTACCATGACAGCAAAACTGACACCAGAAAGGATAGAATCATTGCATAACCAAGTCAGATTCTTGCTGACCAAACACAAAGTACAGGCCAGGATAGTTCTTCAAGTTCTAGGGACTATGGCATCCACCATTCTTTTAGTTCCCTTAGCCCATCTACACATGAGAGTACTTCAGTGGCTACTATTTGCCCAGTGGTCAATGCAGGATCTACCCTTGTCCCACCAAATACTCATTACAAACTCCTGCAAAAAGGATCTAACATGGTGGGTACATACAGATCAGCTTTATCTAGGTCGGCCCTTGTTCTCCCTCAACAAAATGCAGTCTTGACCACAGATGCTTCCCAGATTGGGGGGGGGGGGCTTTATCTTGGAATGACAGTCCAAGCTATCTGGCAGGATCACGAGAACCACTTGCACATAAATGTTCTGCAGATGAGAGCAGGGCTATATGCATTGCAAGCACTTCACAGTTCTTTTCCCACCGGGACAATTGCGATTCAATCAGACATGTCTGTAGTGTGGTACATAAACAAGCAAGGGGGATCCAAGTCTTACCTACTTGTTGAGAGGCACAAAGAGTATGGAAATGGGCAACGGACACTCAACACTTTCTATTAGCAATGCACATTCTGGGGAAGTCCAATGTGATAGCAGACAAACTGGGTCGAGCAATTCTGATGCCTCACGAGTGGTCCATGGAAACAGAAGTTGCAGAAGGGATTTTCCGCAAATGGGGCCACGCTTGCTGCAACCTATTTGCTACGTACATGAATGACAAATGCAGCAACTACTTTGCCCTAATTCCCCATCCAGGGATGTCACCCAGGGACGCTCTAGTCCACAATTGGCCTCCGGGACATCTTTATGCTTTTCCACCCTTTCCTCTCATACCCAAAGTGATTCAGAAAACAAAACTGTTGAAGAGTACCCTGATCCTCATTGCTCCTTACTGGCCTCGCCAAGTCTGGTTCCCATTCCTGTGGCCTTATCTCTTGGGGAACCATGGATTCTGGAACCATCTCCAAACCTTCTGATTCACCAGTCAGGATAGTTCCATTCTACCATCCAAACCCTGAAATTGACAGCATGGCTGCTCCAGTTCTAAGAATAACCAGATGTATATACCTTTATCCTACCATTAAACACATTCTTATTTCTTCCTGCAAACCTTCTACCAGGAAATTATATTCCAGCAAGTGGAAAAGGTTTTCCATTTGGGCAGCTAAACAAGGCATAGATCCCTACTCAGCCCCCATAGAGTTTATCCTGTCCTTCCTTGCATCTATTTTTCAAGAAGGAGCTGCAGCTGCTGCCATTAGAATTCAGTTGGCTGCCATCTCAAATTATCATTTTGGGAACATGGGAAATCCTATTATGTCCCACTCTTTATGTAAAACCTTTTTGAAAGGAGTCCTCCTTCACAAACCTCCAATCAGGCAACTTCTGGAGCCCTGGGACTTAAACTTAGTTCTGACCTCATTGATTTCTCCACCATTTGAACCGTCTTCTTCATCCGACTTGAAATTGTTGTCTTGGAAGACATTGTTCAATCATAGCCTCACCCCAGGCTTTGTGCCTGCTGAATGGCGCACAGCGATGGTTATCCCACTTCACAAGGGGGGAGCCACCATGGACACCAGGAACTACCACCCTATTAGCCTGACAAGCTTGGTCTGCAAGGCCATGGAACGTATCATCATGGAACTTATAAACAAAGTCAATGGTAATCTCCAAACTCTGGACCCCACCCAGTTCGGGTCTGTAAAAGGCAGAGCATGCCTCCTAAACCTGATAGACTTCTTTGAAGCAGTCGCCAAAGCCGTAGACAAGGGTAAGGTGGTTCATACAACCTATCTAGATCTTGCCAAGGCTTTCGACACCATCCCCCACTCTGGAATTATAGATAAACTCACTAAACTAGGTATAAATCCCTATGTCACAAGATGGGTTGCCAACTGGCTCACTGACAGAACCCACACTGTGAAAGTAGCAGACTCCAAATCCGACTTCAAACCAGTGACAAGTGTATTACCACAGGGTTCAGTCCTGGGTCCTCTCCTGTTTGGTATCTACTTCTCTGAAGTACAGGCTAACACAGAAGGTCTTTGGCTAATGAAATTCGCAGATGACTGCAAACTAGGAGCCATAATCAAAACTCCTAACCATGTGGACATCCTACAAAAGGGCCTCATTGAGACAGATGCCTGGTGTCAAAGCCATGGCCTCAAGCTCAATGCCAAAAAGTGCATTGTCACCCCTTTGGTAAAAACTCTGTACCCATGAATTACAACATAGGCAGTAGTATACTTAACACCGAAAGTGTGATAAGAGACCTTGGGACACAGGTGGACAGTAGTCTCTCCTTTGATAATCACATCGCCACAGTAGTCAGGAAATCCTTCTACGTGGCACACCTCATCACAAAAGGTTTCTCATCCAGAAAAAAAGAGGTCATTGTTCCCCATTGCTCATCACTCATTAGACCCATTATAGAGTACAATGCCCCTTTTGGTATGTACCTCACAAGACATCTACAACAACTGGAAAGGCCGCAGAAATACCTCACAAAGAGGATTACCAGCCTCAAACAGATGCCCTACGCAGACCGTCTCAAAAAACTCCAGCTTTACTCCGTCACATATCACCTACTCAGAGGTAATCTCTGCCTAACGTACAAAGCTATGTCAAACCCAGAGCTGTTGGACATGCTCCACTTAAAGAAATCCCAATCCCTCCATGCTACACGCTCTAGGGACCTAAACCTTGTCAGCACAATAAACAGAACATACCAGAGGGATAGATTCCTGTCCCAGTGACTTCCCATACTCTGGAATAAACTACCTGTCTATATCAAACAAAGCTCCTCATTAGCACTCTTTAAGAAAAATCTTGATGATTGGATGGGAAATAGGAAATTCACCCCGGGGATCACCTCTGTGGCTCTGCTCGACAGTGGCACAGGAAAATAATTTTCTTGGGTGGCAAAAGCCAGGGTACCTTTTTGGCTGGGCTTCTATAGGCCCCAGGGCCGATAGCCTAGCACCTACCTATGAACCTATTTCTTATTGGAAGTTTCCTGTCAGGGACCCATATTTTTAGCTTTGACTGATTTGGGAGATTTTGTAGAATTTGTACTACTTATGTAAACTAATGTTTAAACTTAAGTTTTGTGAAGTGGAAGCATTTATTTGCTGCAGGAAATCCGAGTGAGGTAGTACTTGTGTTCATGCTGTGACAACTTACCTGCCATTATTTTCTCTCAGTCTTATTTTGCTGAAAGGGGTTACTAACAGAAGGTTTGTTTGTTTTTTATATATTAGTGTTGTGGGTACATTTAATGTATGAAAAAGTATGTGTTTGTGCAAACTATCTGACAACTTACCTTCTAACCAACTCATTATGGCGCTTTTGGCTGTATCCAAAGCATCCTCCTCAGTCAAAGCATGATTGCTTATCTTGTTACTGCTGATCCAACTTCCATTCTTCCTAGAAATCAAAAATAAGTGTGCAGGCTCAGTCTTCACCTAAAGCAATGGTGGGAGACTCCATAGTAGCCAGAAATTATTCTTCATATCACTCACTTACTTCTCAGTCTTCCACTGGTGCAGCCCTTTCAGCCACCATGAGTTGGAGGTCAAACCACGTCCTCTCCCACTGTTCCAGGGTCTGAGCTGGGCATGGGAGAACTAACTTTACTTGGGCACTGAGTCACACTGGTAGATGCTGTTGGATGTGTCTGGGAGGATACCTTTTGATGGGGCAGATAATCCTTCTGCAGATCCATCACTTGAAATACCTGTAAAGAAAAACACAAAAGATTAAATATTGTTCTTAAGGCATGGTATAACTAAGAAAATGTTATTTTCTTATCCTGGCAAGAATATTGTTACAGACAGCCATTCCTAATACTGTATGTAGAATTCAGTATCTGTAATTCAGATTAGTCAAAATATTCCTAAGGAAAACATGACAGATGATTCTGACATAAACTTAGATAGGGATTCCTCTCTTGCAGATTCACAAGCCCAAAACTTTGATGCTGAGGAAAACTGGTCCTTGCAACTTCCTCTGGAGGAATTTTCCTTTTCTCAGATTATTGCAAGGATGAATGAGGCATTTATACAGGAACAAATAGATGTTCCCATGGATTGAGATGATATATGTTACAAGTGGATATGCCTCATTCTTTGCCTATTGCTCCACTAGTGCCTGCCTGGAGAATGTATATAATGCTGCATGTAACAACCTGAATGCACAACCTTCAGTCCACAAAAGAAAGCAGATAGGCTTTACAAAGTTTCTCAAACTAGTAAGTATTTATTTTCTCTACTTAGGACAGACCGTGCAGCAATATCATCTATGCCAGCAGAGAACAGGCTCCTAGTGTCTGCCAACCCTTCCCTATTAGATAAGTAGGGGATGATTTTGGACAGATTTTGTAAGAGATTTATTTTGCTTCCACTTTGATGTATAGAATTCTTAAATGTCAGACCCATGCGTGAAAGCTTGTGCTTTTATTTAGACAGTTTGAGAGCCCTAATTACCACTCTTCCTTCTGAAGGCAGTGCCTATCTCAAGACTATTGTTTCCAACATTTCCTAAGTATCTAAACATGCCTTAAGGGGTTTGTCTGATTGTGCAGATATAATTTCTACGGCCTCTGCTTCTGCTATTTTTTGAGGATGCATGCCTGGGTATGATATCAAAAATTTTCTGAAGAGGTGAAGTCTGAAATTTTGAATTCAGTTTTAGATAAGGATGTTTTATTTGACCCATCTGTTACTCAGGCATGACCCCCCCACAAAAAAACCCTTTCATGTCTAAGGAACAAAGCAAGCAATCCCTGCCTTCTCAGGCCAAACTGAAAGAAAAAGAGGTGCAGAAGGGGAGCAATAAGAAACAAGGATCCTTTCCGAAAAAAAAAATGAAAAGTATGGTTTACAACTTCAAATGACTATGCCAACATTCTTCCCTACCCCGCTCCTACCCCATTCTCTCAAAACCTGTCCTAATGACTGGCTATGTGCAGTCCCCATTTGGCAACAGATTGTGACAGACTCATGGGGGTTAAAGGTGGTTCAGAAAGGATACAGTTGGCTCTGGATACAAAACCACCCTTTCCGGGGAATTCCTCACCACCCTTCGAACCAAACAGAATTTTCCCTCAAGTTCTTTTGCATTTGCTCACCATAGGAATCATAGAAACAGTGCCATCAAATCAGAGGAGCAAAGGCTTCTACTTCAGAATGTTTCTGGTAGAAAGATAAGAGTCTTCTTAGAGACCAGTCCTAGATCTTTCCTTCCTAAATCTATATGTAGAAGTTCCAAAATTCAAGATGCTATCCCTTCAGAGTCTGTTACCTCTCATTCTTCAGGAAAGCTTTATGGTAACATTGGGCCCAAAAGATACATATCACATTCCCACAGCCAAAGGCTGCAGGAAATTTCTCAGATTTTATGTCTGGGTCACATTATTAGTTCTCTGAATTACCCAGTGGGTTATCTATTTCTGCAAGGGTGTTTACAAAGTCTTTAGCTTCAGTCATAGCTCACTGCAGACTACATGACATTTTCCCCTTATTTAAATGACTCGCTTATCTTTGCAGAATTTTCTCCTTGATGTTGAGTTCTTAACATGAGTTTTATCTCATCTGATTAGTCTGAGATTTCCACAGAGACATTCAGAAATCCTCCTTGACCCTGTCATGCAAGATTGTCTTTCTAAGATGTCTTACAGACACTCTGCAACAAAAGTTTTTTTTTATGTAGGAGAAGGTGGAACTTTATCTGGAAACTTTCCTTAACTTCTCAACTCAGTCTCAGACTTAAGCCAGAGACATTCCCTGGAGTCTGGGATTCATAGCATTTGTAATTCTCATGATTCCTCCTGCTAGATTACACATGAGAAAGATTCAGTGCTTTCTCAAAAACATATGGACCCAACATTTGCATTCTCTGGATTTTCAGATATCAGTCTTGGGCTTTGTAAAAAATAACCTGCAATGATCGGGACTACCAATACAAGCAAATGCAGGTCTCCCCTTTTCTCTTCTACCGTCAAGTCAGTTTTTAACTGCAGATGCCTCAGAGTTTGTTGGGGGTGGCAGTTTCCATTGGGATAAAGGTGCAACAAAGACAGTGATATTCTTCAGACAGATCAAAGCACATCAATATAAAAGCGATGTTGGCTGTGAACCATGCTTTACAATCTCTCCATTTATGGTCCCCAGGTCATCTCCGGATGATTACTTACAACAATACAGTGGTGCATTACATCAACAAGCAAATGGGCACAAGGTTGTACTCTATATGCAGGATGGCTGTGATTGCTTGGGAGTTAGCTCTTTAGCACTCTTTAACCATCCAAGCTCCTTTCATTCTGTCAGAACAAAACATAGTGGCAAACAAGCTGAGTAATATCAAGCCAGACCCTCATGAATGGAAATTAAACAAGTGATCTTCCAGGAAATGATCCAGTTGTGGGCAACACCTCAAGTAAATTTCTTTGCCTCCTTTCAGAAAATACAACAGAACAAATTCTACCCCACAACGCCTTGCAAACAAGCCTGGAAAACTGCTTTCTTCTAGTGGACAGGAATGTCCCTTTATGTGTTGCTACCCCTTCCAGTGATATCCAGAGTAATTATGAAGATTCAGAAGGACTTTACAGAAATAACTGTAGTGACCCTGTTTTGAGGCCCAGGCAGCAGAAGTGTAGCTGGTGCAACTAGCTCTTCAAAGTGAAGAACAACAAAAAAAAGATACTAGATTCAGGTCCCATTTCTGTGCCCTGTCCTTGACTGTCATTTAGTGAACTTTTTGATACAAATGCAGCAAACACTTGCTACAGTTTATAACCTGCCTGCATGGAAAGCTGCAGCACTCGGGTTTGTTTAAAAATAAGAGATTTTCTTTTCCTTTTTTTTTTTATTTAAGCCAGTATTGCATTAGAGAGAGAGATCCGGACTGGCTGATTGCAAACCCCCCAACACTTTGCGTCCAGGGCAGTTGCTCGTCTTGCACCACCCCAGCTATACTACTGCCAGGGAGCATTGGTTTTCCCTTCTTATGTAATTGGCCAAAGGCAGTTACTACAGGATTCCTCACAAACTGGGCCTATTCACACAAGACATTTGAAGTTTGATACACGGCAGTCTCAAACCTTGTCAACTAACTGTTTGGATGATTTATTTCTAATACCTTTTAGGCACTTCTTTTCAAAGGATGTGCAACAGGTACTAAAGAAACAGGAAAATCAACTGCCACTAGAATATCTAAACTTGGCAAGTGGAAGAGACTTTCAAACTGGTGGTTAGCCAATAACCAGGGCCCTGTCAGTGATAATGCACCACTAGTATTCAAATATTTGTGTGAGTTATTAGCCTCTGGCCTTTCATACTCCTCTATTAAGGTACATCTTAGAGACATTTCAGCATGACTGCCCATGGATCCTCCACTTGTTTTTGGTAAATCAGTTTCTGAAAGATATGCTACACCTAAGATCACCATGCAAACAGATTAGTCCCTTATGAGATCTTAACTTTGTGCTGGAAAAGTTAACCCTATATCCAGATGAGCCCGCACACCAAGCAGCTTTAAAGTTCATTACTTGGAAAACTGTTCTTCTCAATGCTTTGATATCTGCAAGAAGAGCATCTCATGGTAGGTGAACCCGATCTGGTGTTCCATAGGGCTAAGGTGTCATTAAATACAAATCCCTCATTTATGCATAAGATTGTTAAGTTTACTCTGAATCAAGCCACCAGTCTCCCAGTGTTCTATCCTGACTCTCAAGAACTTGGGAGAAAGGATTCTATGTATTATGGACATGCATAGACAGCTCAGCTAATATCTTGACAGAACCAAGCCCTTTAGGAAAGCTGATCAACTATTTATTTCTTATACTGGGCCTAAGAAAGGGCAATTCATGAGAAAACAGACTATTTCCAAATAGTTGTCCTTGGTTTTTGCCTTTTGTTATGCCCACCATGTCATCCCAGTTCCAGGCAGTATTAAGGCTCACTCTAAGAGGATCTTATCTTCTGTTATGATATATGGGAAAGGGAAGGACTCTAGAAGTATTCTAGAGGTAGCTACTTGGTCCTCTGTACATACGTTTACAAGGGATTACAAGCTGGATTCTTTTTCTAGATCCAGAACTAGCTTTGGTAGGATCATTCTCCAGTTGCCCCTAGCTCCATATCCTTCCTCTTCCCAGGTTAAATAGACTTTGGTAATCAACCCATATAGTCTAATATATACCTAGTACAGTTGTAGAAGTTACACTTGCCCATAACAGTTAAATGTTAGAATTTCTTACTGCTGCAGTAAATGAACCCACCCTCCATCCCCTGTTATTGTATATAGCTATTACTGGGAAATATTTTTGGTGGTTATTTCTGTTGTTTATGGTTTAGGATGAGAATGCTACTAAACTTTTAGGAAAAAGTCCTGAAGATTTTGAACTCTGCTGATTTTCCCTTGTCAGGGCTGTCCAGTCAGCAGTCAGAATGAAGGTATGGGAGGGAGCCAGAACTTTTAAAAGCTGGCTAGTTGTGTCTTGGTGAGAAATTTGAACATCGTCTGTTATGGGTAAATGAAACTTACACATCTGTACTTTCTCTTCACCATCATTGGGACTGAATGGATCAAGAACAGGCTACTGACATCAGACAGCTAACAGGGCCGGTATGGGACTAGGTGCCTAATCCAAACACTTTTTTTTTTTTTTTTTTTTTTACATGTAACACATAACACCTTCTTGCTCGGGAATTATACTGGTTGGTATATAAGACCTTTGATAGATGGTACACTAGTAAAGCAGTTAGCATCGTTACCTCATATCTCTTGGTTTCCCAGTTTGCTTCTTGACTGAACTTTCTGTGTGGGGTCTGCATATCTTCCCTTGGCCCCAAAGAAATAATATATGTGAAATGATTTGTCTCTAAATTGACTGTATGTGTGGATGCTAGGCATGAGTGAACATGTGAGAATCTGCATGTGCACTCATCTTGTGACTGGCTGTTGCCCTTGTCAGGAGAACTACCTCTATTTTGCTCCCACTGAGTGCTGGAATAGGCTTTAACCTGCATATGAATCTGAAATGGGTTAAGCAGATAATTTAAAAATGAATGAGTGCACTTTTTTCCCCTGTATCATTTTTCCCTCTCTGCATGCCAGACATCAAATCCCATGTCTTCTGGTCTTGAGACCATTTGTTCCCCTACAACTTTGGGAGTCCCTGACACTGAAATGAGAGCTGTCTGAAGGAGGGGCCATCATTTAGGCAGCCATGGAGGTGCTTACACCCTTGCTTGCATTCAATGTCAGTAATGAAGGCATTTCTAGTAAGAGCCCAGCTCAGGGCCAGCCTTAGGCCAATGGGACCTATTTGGCCCATAAGGCCCCACTCCCTTGGGAAGGGGTGCCTGCACTAGACTATGAAAGGATCATTATACCTTATGTGACCCAGAGATATTCCTGAAAGACAATACAGCAAAGAGAAAGCCATTTTCATACTCTAGTCTTGTTCCCATACTAGTTACAAGTCTTGTTAGGAGTATACATTTCCCATCATGCACTGCACTCGTGATTAGCCCAGTATTATTAGTAACTGTAGCTTCACGTAGTGTTAGCTGACCATACTCCCAGAGTGGCAATTTGCTGTTGCAGATTGCTTAACAGAGTTTTCAACTCCAAAAACTGCTCTTATTTGCCATCTTGTTTTATGTACTCCTCCAATTACTGCCTTGGAAGATAAGACCAGGCTTACTTAAGCCTGATAGAGATAGACACTGTATTTTATTTTGCCGACAATGGGTTTGTCATTGTTTGCCAATAGTCAGTCTTAGGCAGTATGAAAACAGCCAATAGTAAGCATAAAAATAAAAAAAAAACAGATGCGATGACAATAAGGTAATTTCTAATCACTAACATTTAGATAGAATATTGCCAGTTCAACAATATGGCAGAGGAAAGTTTGCTGCAATAACAAAGAAGAGCAAAATAATTCCAGAGAAGTAAAACATGAGGTGGGTGTGATGAGTTGTGGGAGGCACAGACATACCTCTCAACTATACCTCATTATGAGGAACATTCCTCATTTTGATTCTTAAAGTCCATGTTCCTCCTCATTCTACATTGAAATGGTCTGTCACACATTCAGTGTTAAGAATTTTTTGACTGATATCCTGGCAAATAATACTAAATCATGCTAATTAGTCAAAAGAACTTTCCATAAGTATATAATAACAAATTTAACCATCCTGTGAGGTACCTAGTTGAAGCTGTTAGTGTTTCATATTGTGCTAATTTTTTTCACATTATGAGAGGTTGTGTTCTACATCCTGGCTGGAGATGGAAGGTCAGTAGCTAAGCACAGATGAATATAAAAAGGATTCACTTGGCAGAAAGTGGAAAATAGAAACAATTTGACTCAGATATACTGCAAGGGTATCATAGTTTCAGAGTCGTATACAAAATTGTGGGACAAGCCAAAACTTACACATAGAAAATGATTGGACTGTTTTGGGTAGGAGCTTTGGGGGTGTATTAGAGAAAGCTGAATAAATGGAGGGATTTGCATGTTATTCCTACATCCATTTGGGTTTCCTTAAGGCATTCTGAGTTCCTGTTACCCAACAAATGTGATGCTTAATGACTACTTTGAATTATCCTTGCAGGCAATCTTTATTGTTCCCCTTGTGTCATAGTTTATATAGGTAAGTACTAAGTTAGTTGCCCTTGAGAACCATTTTAATCATAGCCAGTTTCTCTCAAATATGAGAATCAAACCCTGCACCTTGTACTTGTGAGGTAAACACCTTAGCCATTATGCCAATCCCCAATCCTCTTTAAGTGATTATTAGTCTAATTACACCAGGGGGCCTTTTTAAGCCTAGCCATGTTTTCCACAGTGAAAATCAAACCCTATATCTTGTGTCTGTGAGGTAAACTCCTTAACCATTACACCAGCCCACAAACCATGGGATATTGGCAGAAAAGTGACAAGTATTAGTCCACTTACACAGTTTAGCACATGGTTTATTTTTATGTAATTAATTATCAGAAATATTTGTAAGTGGGGTATTATAAGCAGTGCCATTTTTAAGGAGTGGCCTGAGATGATTGCTATTATTATTGTTGTTTAACATTATCAGGGAGTTCAACAGTTTTATATAATTTTGTGGAAACACATTGACTGTAACAAGGTATGAGAATTGATTGGCTAAGGAACTCCAGCCATTCCAATCAAGTGCAAGTTATGAATGGAATCTAGTGAAGGATGGAAGGGGTAATATGAGGTGAGAATGTATAATGGAGGTTAGAAACTTTTCTTAATTTTTTTGCCCCCCCCCCCCATCTTCCCAAAGCCATTAAGCACAGCCTATTAACTCATTTGTCCTGCTTTTCAGGAAATCAGAAGACACTGGGTGGTGAGAGCTGGGGATTTTAAGCAAGATTTTACTCGGTTTCATGTTTCAAAATAAGCCTGATTTTTAGTAGCATGGCCTGGTTGGTGCTGTCTGTAGTACCTCCCAAAGATGCTGGAGTGTGTAGATTTTTTTCATTTGCAAAGATATTTTTAAACTATTTAAAGTTTATTAATCAAGGTATAATACTGATACAGCTACACAATTTTCTATCTTAATATGGTGAAAATACAACTGAAAGAACAATAAACTTTCATCAATATCGATGCAACAGTGGTAATGTAAGAGCAAGCATGTAGAGAAGTATGTCAGCAGATCATGTAGCATAAATGAACACAATCATTACCTGTTCATTCTCATAATATATAATGTTTCTATGGAGAAAATAATATGCAAAGAGCAAAGTATTTGCAATATGTACTATTGCTGGGTGCGGGGTGTGAAAAATAAGGTACAAGTCAAATAAGAAAAAGAAGAGAAAGGAGGGAAACAGAAAAAAAAAAACAGAAAAATAATAAAGGAATATATACGGGGGGGGCAAAGGGGAAATGTGGAGCTTTTCATATCCAATTTCAAGAAATTAGGACAGTATTACAGCAGTCTGGGAGCAAGTCGACTGGTAAGCCAGTGTGAAGCAACTTGATGAAGCATGGTGTATACACAGGACCTCGGGGACTCATCAAACCCTTATACTGTGCCTGAGTGAGTTAAGCAGACTATGAGAGAAGAACTACTGGTGATGTTAATAATCGGGATAATCCAGGAGTACAATAGTTCACTTCTATTTTAATATGTCCTATGCCAAAATATAAGCTAATACATTAACATATTTTATTTTTAGTGCACATTTGTAATACATTCCTGATATCTATTGTAAAATGGTTTTAAGTCCAGGAAGCTGGCATGGAAGGATGATTAGTGTGGTAGGTGGGGGAGGTCAGACAAAGAACCCTACAGCATGGTCTAGATCGGACCTTGCAATTGCTAAGGTCAGCCTTGTTCCAGCCCCAACCACTACCTCAACCCAGTAGTGGTTATAGCACCCATGTCACCATGGAGACCTACTGCACCCTCCCAATGTATGAGTGTTCACATCTACATATCAATGAGGGCTACTTTCACAGCCTGGTAAACCAACCCCATGTCCCGAGTTAATAGCTGCAACATTGTCACCTGCATGTCATCACTTGCATGTAGCAAAGCAGCTAACCAGACCAACTTTCCCTACACCCAGGGTAGATGAACCACTCACACCTTGGTTGTTTGAGCACCTGAACTGCTGTTGGAACTTTTATCTGAGAGATAGTTAGGGCTTTATCCTTGTCCCACAGAGCCAGTCGAATGAGAAGACTTTTGATGCTAGACAGTGTTAAGTTTCAGTTACAAGTGAGTATCATAGATCAATCAAGATCTGTTTTTTTCCAAAATAATGAATCATTGTATAGGGTTTAAGAACTGAGTTGCTACTCTCACTTGCTTTCAACAAATTCTCTCCTCCTAACATGTTAAACATAACATAGATTGCACGTGGCAGAAAACAAAAATGCAATATTCTCTGTTAAGTTATCTAATATGCCACATAACATTTGACATACTGCAAAACACACATAACACTTTGCACAACTGTTTAGTGTTGCAGAACCTGAAACATTTTTGCTGGAAAAAAAAAATCCTTTATTAGAGCAGAATTTTTGACACTTTTTTTTTCTGGCCTACTAGTGTGAAGTCAGTTAAAAGTATAGCGATTTGGGTAAAAAGAAAGGACCAGTGGTCCCTTTCTAATAACACTTTTATGGTTTTCTATTAAATGTGATCCAGTAATCTGCTAGTCTAGTAAATAGTAATTACTGAACATTGCATTAATGAAAGTGTGTATGTGCATTTGTGTTAAAATGCAAAGCTGCTGTAATCTCTTTTCATCATAAAGCAGACGGGGATGTTATATGCATTATGATGCTTTTAAAATAATTGCTTGTGAGGTTTAAAGTCTTGAAAGCAGTGGAATGAAACCTTCATGTATGAATTTAATGTTGTATTGATGCAGCTAAAGTCATTTGTGCTAACGTACGGCTGATGCACCATTTCTAAAATCTTTTTTTTTTCATTTTCATTAGGTATTTTGTGATTTATTCATACTCATCCATTTTTGAGTGCAAAGTGACTATGAGAAGCAATGTCACAGCAAGGAGCTGCTCTAAGTATTGTTAAAAGCTTACAGTTTTCTGTGGACATTTTGGAAAATAACATAGTTTCATTTATGTAACTGGATGGCCATTTATGCAAACACAGAAATTCTCTGTACTATTCCTTTGCAGTTTTTCATTTTACCCAGTTATTAAGTTCTAACTTTATCTTATCGATCTCTTAACTTCTACATTCTTTTCTTCTCCTTTTTGTAATATTTCTATGGCACTGACATGACATTTCCACAAAGCATGTGTTGTCAATAGTAATACTTCCTTGGCAGTACTCAAAGGATTGGAATCCTTTCTGAGCAGCTCCTGAACAGAGAGATAGATATGTCACGTTCAAGCAGATGGTCAGCTTGACTGCTGTAATATCTACTTGCCAGAATTTTTTTGGTCACGTTTGTCTGGTCATGTACTTTTTTGAAATGTAATAGTTCATTTTCTTTAGCTCAACCACTTTAGGGCACTTTTGTCTGACCATGCATTTTTTTTTTAATTTAGTAGCTAGTTCATTTTAATAACGTGAATCATTGTGATAATCATGCCACTCCTCCCCCATTATAACTCAACTTTATCTTCCACTGTACAATAAACCTTCATGTGTTTTTCTTTTTTTTCAACAGACAGAGGGTAAGGATTATCCTGTCTTTCTTTCTTCCTAATTTGTTTTTTGGTAGCCAATAGACTGACCTGTTCTTTTATAGCAGTGGATCCCTAACTAAGGATTAGAGTCTGATGATTTAAGCAGTATAGTTTCTTTCTAATTTAGTGCATCTTACACACAATAGACATCAGCCAATGTTAAGTTGTCTATCTCGCCTTCATTCTTGCTGGATGGGTTCGGAGCCGACCTCGGCTCCGACTCGGCCACTCTAAAAGCTCGAGAGTTGGTTCCACCGGCTCGAGGCTCCCCTTATATCCCACAATGCTAGGCGAGAGTTACCTCAGATCTCGTTTGCCGCTACAGCTTCGAGGTTGGTTGTTTCTACCGGTTCCTGGTGAGTACTATTTTTCTGGTGAAAATTAGTCTTTAAAACCCCTTTAAGTTAATATTTTTAATTAGTTAGTGTAGGTTAGAAAACTTTTATTCCCTACCCTAAATAATTTCCGTTTCTTTCCCCAAGAACCTTTGGTTCTTCCCTTGGGCCTATTGGCCTTCCCTTCCCTAGTGGAGTGTTTGTGTTTTATTGTAGTTATTGTAGTTTTAAATTACTACTAATCTTATTGTGTTAACTGACAGGGTATATCTTGTGTGTTTGTGTGCGTGTTTGTGTACACCTGTCAGACAAATATGTCTAAAGAAGCAAAGGTCTCCGGATTCAAGAAGTGTGATGCGTGCTGTCAGAAAATGTCTCTGACAGACGCTCACACTTCTTGTGTCTATTGTCTGGGGCCTTTGCACCTGCAGGACTCCTGTGCTGTGTGCCACGGCTTCAGCCCCAGGGTCCTGCAGGAAAGAAAAAACAAATTAATTCTTAGAGGCTTACTGAAGCCAGAGGATTCCCTGTCTGTTTCAACAGGGAAGCCCTCTAAGGCATCTAGGTCTTCGGCTCCGGTGTCTGAGCCGAGACCTCAGGTTTCTCAACCTTTGCCTTTATCGGCTCCGGCTGGAGCCGATAAGTCTCAGTCCACAGTTTCTGTGGCTCCCTCGGCTCCGGCCGGAGCCGAGGTTATAGAAGTTCCCGTGTCGGCTCCGACCAGACCTTCGGAGCCGACAACTAGGAAGAGGTCGAGGTCACCATCTCTTGGCTCCGTTCATTCGGCTCCAGGATCTCCCCTGCTGTCTGAACGGAGCCAAAGGTCTCACTCCTCTAGGTCATCGAGGCTGTCGGATCATGACCTTCAGAGGGTAGTGAGTCGACTACTTAAGTCCGAGGCACTGGCCCAGATGCTTCAGAGCCCGACTCATCAGTCGATGTCTGCCCCGGTCCATCAACATTTTCCTCCTTCGACTCTTTTGAGTTCGGAGCCGGGTCGTGTCGGAACCGAGACTGTGATTACGTCGGAGCCGATACAATTGTCTTCGGCTCCGTCGTTGGCTCCGTTTTCTTCTTTGGAGGAATCTCGGCGCCGGACTTCCCTCGTCGGCTCCGAGGGGGTGAGTGGCATCGGACCCTTGTCCGACCCCCCTCTCCCTCTCGGGGCTTCGGCGCTGGTGAGTTCGGCTCCAACATCGGCCTCGGAGCCATCACTGTCGGTGCCGAGGGGGGTTCTTAGCTCCTCGGAGCGAGGACCTCTGGCTCTGCCTGACAGGGGTGCATTCGAGGTCATGCGGAGTGTGTTAGAGCCTGGCTCTACCCCACAGTCGGCTCCGTCCGCCCCTCCCTCTATGGTGCCTCAGGGTAAGTCGACTCACTCCCTCATCCCGGACCGCAGAGAGCCAGCTCCTCAGGAACCCCCTATGGGGATTTCATCCTCTTCCGAGGCCTCTCCTGATTTGGCAGAAGAGCCCCCTCGGAAGAGGAAGTGTAAGAGGAAACACATTGACTCACCTGAGTCCATCACGTCAGACACAGATTTGGATGATTCTGAGGGTTTCCCCCCGTTCCCCTTCTGAAGATGTCTCATTTGCAGACATTCTGGAGATCCTGAAACAGAGGGGAAATTGGCCAGCCCTCAACCCTTCGGAGGACGAATCTGTGTATCTTGAGGCGTTTGGCTCTCGTCCTTCCACCTCCTGGGTGTCCCTCCCTCGACCCCCTCATGCAGGTGGTTGCTAAGAAGGCATGGACGGCTCCTGATTCAGTGGACCCCACTCCCAGGAGACCCTCTAAGTTCATCACAGCTCCTGCAGACAAGCAATTTTAACAAAAGGAGTTTCTGTGGATGCTATGGTGGTAGCTGCTGCCACAAAGAAGGAACTGGCTGATCCTTCAGTACCTGTCCATCCACCTAACAAGGAATCTAGGTCCATGGATAGGTACGGGAAGCGGATGTTCTCCTCAGCGACATTTACCATGCGCTCGCTGAACTACCTGTGCCATTTCACTCGTCTTCAAAGGGACTTGATCAAGGAAGCGAGTGAAATGTTAAAGGATCCTACAGCTGCAGGTTTCCAAGACAAGATGAACATGCAGCTGGCTACCCTTAATTCCATATCCAACTCCTCCATGCCTCCTTTTACGTGGCTGATGGAGCGAGCAGAGCCGCAGGGACAGGTGTGGCCTTACGTAGGCACGCCTGGATGCGGCTATGCAATTTTGGACCCTTTCAAGACGTCTTTCACGAACTCCCTTTGATGGATCATCTCTTTGGTCCTCAAGTGAAAGAAACCCTGACTAGGTGCGAGACTGATGGCAAGACCCTTTCTGCCGCCGGAGTCCGTTTTCTACTCCTTCCAGGCCTTACCCCAAAGGCCAGAAGGGTGGAAAGATGTGGTTCCGTAAACAATCTCAAGGGACTTCGCCTGACGACAGAGTCGCTTTTCCTACCAAAGGCAGAGGTGGGAATAACAATGGTAGACGCCCCTAGGGGCAGGGGGTCCGCAGAACCAGGGCAATCGGGAAGCCTTCCTGACAAGCCCTTTCAGCATCCCTGAGGTGTTGCCCGACTGCCCATCTTCGGCGGCAGTCGTGGGAAGATTGTCACTGTACCCAGACGCCTGGCTATCCCTGACTCAAGACAAATGGCTACAGTCCATCATTTCAAGGCTATTCTATCCCCTTTCTTCGCTTCCAAATCAGTCAAAAAATCCCTTCCAGATGTTCCACCGCTCAAAGGGATCTAGCAGCTTTGGAAATTTCAAAACTGCTTGCAAAAAGAGCAATTCAACCAGTGCCAGCAGACCAACAAGGATCCGGAATCTACTCAAGGTTCTTTTTAGTTCCAAAGAAAACAGGGGACTGGAGACCGATATTGGATCTCAGTGTCTTGAACAAATCAGTCAAGAAAACAAGATTTCGGATGGTCACGCTGCAATCAATCCTTCCCCTTTTGGGCAAAGGAAACTGGATGTGCTCTATAGACCTTCGGGATGCGTACTATCACATAAAAATGAACAGACGCTCCAGAAGATTCCTCCGCTTCAGGCTGGGAACCAGTCATTTTCAGTTCAGGGCCCTGCCCTTTGGTCTCACCACTGCCCCGGGTGTTTACCAAATGCATGGCAGTGGTAGCTTCTCACCTGAGACGACAAGGATTCCAGGTGTTTCCATATTTGGACGACTGGCTCCTCACAGCTCCCACCAAGCATCTCCTTCTGATGGCCAGAGATTATACTTTTCGCTTGTCAAAAACTGGGTATTTCAATAAATTGCAAAAAGTCTGTTTTGTCGCCTTGTCATACTATTACCTACATAGGCGCAAATCTAGATACTATAAACATGTCTGCAAGGCTAACACACCAAAGGATATCAGACATTCACAAATTGGTATCACTCCTTCTCAACAACAACAGAATCAAAGCCAGGTTAGTTCTAAAGGTGTTGGGAATTATGGCAGCGGCCATACCTCTCCTTCCATTAGCCAGATACCACATGCGGATCCTTCAGTGGATGCTTTTTACTCAATGGTCATACCAGGAACTTCCAATGTCTCACACCATTGTGATCACGCAGGCGTGCAAAAAGCATCTCATGTGGTGGATGTCTTCCCCCCAGCTCCTGTCGGGAAGACCCTTTGTTCCACCTCCTCCGGTTGCTACACTGACAACGGATGCCTCCCTGATCGGGTGGGGGGGGCATTATCAGGGCAGGACAGTCCAGGGCACATGGCAACCAAATGAATGCCACTTGCACATAAATGTTCTGGAGATGAGAGCAGTGCTTTTAGCGTTGCAAGTCCTTCAAGACTCTCTTCCCTTGGGAACAATTGCAATCCAGACAGACAACATGTCTGTTGTGTGGTACATCAACAAACAAGGCGGAACCAGATCATACCCCCTGTGTCGAGAAGCACTCAGACTGTGGCAATGGGCGATTTCTTCTCAGCGTTTTCTGATAGCAACGCACATCCCCGGGAAGTCCAATCATATTGCGGACAAGTTGAGCAGAGCTATTCTCATGCCTCACGAGTGGTCTCTGAAAGACTCTGTGGTGAGAGAAATTTTTCTCAAGTGGGGTCAGCCTTGCTGCGATCTTTTTGCTACTCCCCAAAACAGCAAGTGCAGAGAATATTTCACTCTATTCCCTTTACCAGGCCAACCCAGCAGAGACGCTCTAGTCCAAGTTTGGCCCGGGACTTCTGTATGCATTCCTCCTTTCCCACTGATCTCTCAAGTAATTCAGAAAGCTATCGCTCAGAAGGCCTCCTTGATCCTCATTGCTCCTTACTGGCCTCGACAAGTGTGGTTCCCCTTTCTACATCGCTTTCTCTTGAGCGACCGTGGAATCTGGACCTAGTTCCAGATCTCTTGATCCATCAGTCGGGTCAGTTTCATCGCTCCCTCCCCTCTCTGAACCTCACTGCTTGGTTCCTCCAGTTCCAACCGTAGCCAGGCTTCCTCAATTGTCTCACTCTGTTAGAGATATATTGATAGCTTCCCATAAATCTTCCACTCAAAAGATTTATTTGAGTAAGTGGAAACGCTTCTCATATTGGGCACAAGGAAAGGACATAGATCCTTTCACCGCTTCCATCCAACTAGTCCTTGATTTTCTAGCTGAACTCTTCCATGCAGGTTCATCTCCATCTACACTTAAGGTTCAATTGGCAGCTATTTCTAACTTCCATGTGGGTATTTCTGAATCTGCACTAATGTCCCACAAACTTTGCAAAGCCTTTTTGAAAGGAGTTTTTCTTCTCAGACCTCCTATAAGGAATCCTCCTTCTCCTTGGGACCTAAATTTAGTTCTTGCTTCTTTGATTCTTTCCCCTTTCGAACCTGCAGCTTCCTGTTCCTTGAAATTGTTATCATGGAAAACTCTTTTTCTGGTAGCTATTACATCAGCTAGAAGAGTTTCAGAGCTTCAAGCACTCAGTTGTCGTCCTCCTTATCTTTTGTTTCATAAGGACAGAGTATCCTTACGAACTAACCCGTCCTTTTGCCTAAGGTGGTCTCGACATCAAATCTAAACCAAAGCATTGACCTCCCTGTCTTTTTTCCAGAGTATTCCAATAGGTCTGAACAAAAATTACACTGCCTGGATGTTCATCGTCAATTGAGGTACTACTTGGATAGAACAAAACAATTCAGAAAATCTGATCAGCTGTTTGCCTCCTATGCGGAAAGCAGAAAGGGACTTTCAGTTTCAAAGGTATCTTTATCCAGATGGCTAACATCTTTGATTTCCCTGGTATATGAAATTAGACAACAAAAATTGCCTAATAAACCTAAAGCCCATTCCCCCGGAGGTTTGGCTACTTGTTTAGCCTTCCAAGACAGACTGCCTATTGACACCATTTGTGCAGCTGCTACTTGGGCTACTCCTCACACTTTTATTTCTCATTATAAGTTGGATTTAGCTTCTAGGCATAGAGCTAATTTTGGTTCCACTGTTCTCAGGAGTCTGTTCCGTTAGGCCACCCGGGACAAGGTGCTAGGGACGGTCCCATCCAGCAAGAATGAAGGCGAGATAGACAACTTAACATATAGAAGTTATGTTCTTACCATAACGTTCCATGTTAGTTGTCTTCTTCTCGCCTTCTTCTTGCGTCCCACCCTCCTTCCCCCTGGCCTGGACAGACCTAGAGGAGTTGTGATCGTGACCTCTCTTTCTACCACCTCTTTCTTAGGCATATGCTGTTCTGCATATTTCCTGGATCAGGATGTAGGTCACCCTTCTTTCTTCCTGTTGTTAGAGGTGGACTCTATTTAGAGTTATTCTGTTACTATTATAAGCTGGGGTTAGCTTACAAACGAGATCTGAGGTAACTCTCGCCTAGCATTGTGGGATATAAGGGGAGCCTCGAGCCGGTGGAACCAACTCTCGAGCTTTTAGAGTGGCCGAGTCGGAGCCGAGGTCGGCTCCGAACCCATCCAGCAAGAAGAAGGCGAGAAGAAGACAACTAACATGGAACGTTATGGTAAGAACATAACTTCTATTTATCTTCCATCCATGGATTTCCCTTAGTCCTTAATGCCATATACCGTGATATAAAAAGAGGCAGTTTTTTTCACTTTATTTATTGGTTGTTGGTATAGTACAAATCATAATAACAAAGTTCAAAATCAGAATATAGTAATAACTGGTACTAAAAATTCAAGTTATGTAACCAAATTTTTTGTTAAAATATAACAACTTAATAAAATGAATAACTGCATAACTAGTTAGGGCCATTTTTGAGGGACTTAATAATAAGGGGCCAGTGAGTGATCAGTAAATGAAGGGCATTATACAGCTGTCCATCTTCGAGCAGCAGCTCTTTATGTTTGCCTCTTTATTTAGCCATCCTGACAAAGTATATTCTTGAAACGGGTAAACATATGACACAATGTCAAAACTAACTTACGCATGAAACTTGAAGCCAGTTTTGAAATTTGCTCTGTACATTTCTAATCTGATGCACTTCCAAAACTGTCTTGTGCATTCTAATGTATCTTTTAGCAGTTTATTTCATAGAGAATGCATGGCCAACAATAACTCAGAGTAATACTGCTGTAAAATTATTTTTGAATTGTTCTTGATAAAATAATGTTGTGTTTATGTTTTAAAATATCAAAATATGTTTCCTCTTCATTTATTTTGTTTTCACACTCTACTGAACCGCCAACGTATTTTTATTGCATTTTTTTTTTCTTTTCAGATTCTGACTTGAGATGACTGCACTATAAGCTTCAGGAGATCTTTGCTGAAAAGTGAAAATTGTGGGTGTAATATATTGAGCTGTATCTCACTTTACGAAAGTTTAGCAAAAAAATGAAAAGATGCAGTGTTCCTTTATGTAGCAGGTAAGGAAGTCATCAAATTATGCAATACTTTTTCGGTCTTAAAAAGTAAATTCTAAGTGTGCTGTGAGACACTGAAGAGACTATTGTATATTGTAAGGCATTTATTTTTTCACTAGTAATCAATGACTTTAGGTGTCAGTGGATGTCTGTGTGACTGTTCTTGGGCACAGACTGCAAGACTGTAAATTTGACAAACTGGTTCATGCATTGATTAGAGATAAAATTGTCTGCGGGATCGGGTATTATTGGCCAAGGTGCAAATTGTTAACAAAAACAACTTGGAAAGGCTATTGGAGTTTTAGAATGAGTGAACTTTATAACATTCAGATTGAAAAGTTGAAAGTTTACAAAATAAAGGTTGTGATTAAACAAGAACAAAACAAAATCTACAGCTGTAAAAAAAAAATCAATAAATAAAAGCAAAAATGTAGATGATGTCTTGATATTCAAGATGGTACCTAGTAACAAAACGGCAGAAACTATATCTAGTGTAAGCACTGTGGCAACAGGCAGAGAAAAGGTACACTGCAAAGTACTTGTTCATGTCTTTAAACTTTGTAGAAGCAATAATCATTCTAGAATTTAAAAGAAGCAGATTTAAATGCTTCAGCACAATATTAAGTAAAAAGCAGTGTAATGTTAAATATTTGGATACAGTTTAAAACAGAATTCAATTCATTTCAGTTAATAGAGTGCATATTTCACCCATTGTCGATACATATATATATATATATATATATATATATATATATATATATATATGCGTCGGGCTGGCACCTTGGCACCATAAAAATCTACTGCCAATCATTGGCAGACCGGAGTATATATTATACGCACACACACACACACATATATATATATATATATATATATATATATATATATATATATTTTTTTTTTTTTTTTCATAATGAGTGTCCATTCAGTTTAAGTTGCTCATGAAAGCAAAACTGTTAGAAGTTCTGTGCATTAAAGGTATGCCAGTTGCAGGTAAGCTACATGCTGGTGTAGAGTACAAAACAATGTTAGATTCTACTTTCAAGGTACTATAATTATAAAGTAAAGTAAAATAATAACAAGCATATTGTTGTCTTATTGAGGATACACACTCAAGCCTTTGGGTCAACTTTGGTGTCACTGTGAATATAAATGCAAGCTGTTCTACATAATGTTCTTATAAGCCCAAGTAATGCAACAAAATATTCTAGACAGCCATGGTTGTGTAGCATTTAGAATGATGTAGAGTATTCATGAGGTACAGATGCAAAATTATATGTTGTCTCTTTCTTTATGTAAAAAAAAAAAGCACAAATGAAAATCAGAATAACCTATTAGTGTCAATACAGTGTAAAAGGTGTTCTATGTTATAGCATTCTCAGATAGCAGTCAGCAGTGTTCAGCATGAATGCTTAGACAGTATTCAGACCTAATGCAGTACAGGAACAGTCAATTGTTGAGTATAATGCTCAGATTCAAATTGTGTGCACAGGAATGTAGTTTTAATGGCAAGTAGAAAGCAGCTGATACTTCAAATCGGAGCAGTAAAAGCATGCCCATAATAAGTGCTTCATTGCAAGATTTAATACATATGTCACAGAATGTAAAATCTGAGGGAATATCTGACTTCATGTTCCCAGAAGGGTAGCAGTTGTACTCAAAGTTAAGTTTAAGCAGGCAGGAGCTGGTGAGTATGAAAGCTATGGGTTTCTCAGAATGACAGAAACAACAGAATAGACAAATAGAGTAGTAGCAATTGTGAAGCAGGACAGATTAAGGATATGTATATATATATATATATATATATATATATATATATATATATATATCTCCCCAAGACTTTAGTTGAATAAGTGGATGAAAATGGATCATTATCTATTTCAGACTATAAAGAGGTAGTGACTATTCTAAAGTTTTGGCAGAACAAGTTATGGGAACCCAGTTTCAGACTGTGTAGCTTCAATGCACCTTTTGGTTTTAGATAGATACCGATTGTTATGGCTAGTTTTTGGAATCTCATTAACCCTAGAAGTGTTCCAGAGAAGAAGAGCAACTACAGCTGAAATGTTATACTGCACTGACAACATAACAGATGATATTCTAGCCTGGTGTTACAAAGCATGCACATGATATGCACCTAGGAAAGCAGCTTTATAGATTAAGGTCTCAAGGTTTGTATCTTAACAGAGAGAACTGTCAAATGTGAGTGACATATCTGAAATACATGGATCATATTTTAACTGCAGATGGGCTCCAACTAGATGGTCACAAAGTAAAATCCATTGGTAACATCCTGAAGTCTAGTGACAAATTTATCTGTTATGCATTTCTTAGGTATGGTATGGTATTTGTCCAGGTTTATGCCTCACTTGTCAAATGTGACTGTACTCCTACGCATGTTGTAGTATTGATCATCAGAATAAAAGAAGAGTTCTGGGTTGTTTAAACATTTAGTTACTGCAGCACTAATTCTAAATTTTGATGGTGCATCTCTGCCTACAACTTTGTAAGTTGATGGTAATCAGAATGAAAGAGGGTTTTGTACTATTGCAAGAGGGCAGACGATTACAATTGCAACTGTCAGTTGCTTAAATGCATTATATGTAGACAGAGAAAAAACAATATTGGCTGTAGTATTTGGATTTTACTGATTCTGCAATTGCATTTATGGCAAGAACATTACAGTAGAGTCAGGCCACAAACCACTTCAAAGCAGCTACAGAAAATTGTTATTCAAAGCACTGGTATAACCACAAAGAATGTTATCATGTTTGCAGAAATATGGATTTCTTGTTCAGTATAAGCCTGGTAAACTAAACCCTATAGTATTTTTAGTATAACTATATTATATATGGAGCTTTTCTCACCAGGATTCTACTGGAAATGGGCTGTGCTCATGTTGGGTATACCTGTTACCAAAAAATAAATAAAAAGAAACTAATGTACATTACTGATACCTTGAATGCAGAATATTGAAAAGAATATAAAGATTTGTTGGTAAAAGACTTAGAGATGTTGTGGGTAATGTCACTATTACCTAAATCAATATAAAATATACAAGAATTAAAGGCATGTACCAGATGTATTAGAATTGCAACTCCCATCTGTTGTCATTATAACTAGACGGTCTGACAATGTAAAGTCTCCACATCTGACCCTGTATACCATATGATGGTAAACTTTCATTTATTTATGAATTGGTGTTTAAAGGTGAGTATGCTATGTATGACACACAGATATAATTTATTTCTGTGTTTTTTTTTCCGTTTTCTATGGGACCCCCTAGAAAATGACTAACCCAAGGATGTGTCTGTTCCTGGGAATCGGGTACGGTAGGCTGTTTTTTGCAGTAAAGCTTGATCTGCTTCCTCTGAGACCAACAAAGAGCAAGTGTGATGTTCAACAAACACACTGACTTACTGGCATATGGGTAGTAGTGCCCTCTGGCAGTCTGCCAAAGCTCAGAGCTCATTTGCTTTACTGTGGATGTGAAGGACCGATTACCTGGTAATACTGAGACTACCTTTCAAACCCACAGACAGGACTCTTCTTATTTCTAGTGCCATAGTAAGAGAATGACCTCTTGGAATATGGCTTCTCTCTCTTGATTTCTTCACCTATTGTGCTTAGATAAGAAAACCTTATGTGTTTTATTTCCTTCCCTCTGCCTTTTTCTGTCAGTGCTTGTATTTTGTATTCTGCTGATTTGCTTGTTTTCTGTATGTGATTTGAATTTACTTTACTTGCAGTAAGACTTATGCTGTTTATTTTAAATGAATTCTTACTTTCTATTTGGGTTTTTAACCCTTGTAATGTGTTTTAAGGCCAATGGTGAATGTTTAACTGAGTTTCTGTACTAAGGCCATTTTAGTACAGTTACTCACAGTCAGACGCTGTCCGGTTTGATTCTCAGCTAGAGCGTCTTCTGCGTGGAGACATGCATGAATGGGCGTACCTTCGTTGAAGGATGTGCATCAGGGCTGGTAACTCGGCATGTAAAAATCAACTGCCAGTCATTAGCAGACCGGAGTTCCGCTGTGGCGACCCCTAACCGGGAAAAGCCGAAAGACACAACAACAACTCTAATTACCTCATGCTTTCTGAACTACGAGTTAATCACGGCTGTTATTTCTGTTGGTTAAAAGCTTCTTTTGTAAGTTTTGACAGGAAAACTTGCTGCTTTTGCAGGTTTTTCTTTGGGGCTATGATTATTTTAAGGGCTTGAGTAGAGTTACAGCATTTTTATTTTTTTTTTAATTTAAATTGTGATTTTGCCACCATTTGTATGTGAATCATTTCTAACAGAAATTTTTCGTAACTTTATACTTAATTCTTTTTCTAAGACTTTTTTTGCTGCTAGCCTTTATTAAAATTGAGAGCTTTTGTGGCATGTATTTTATGCTGGGTTACTGAATTTGGTGTATTTTTACTTAGTGCAGAATTCAGTATAGTATTTCTGTAGAAACAGACTTCATGTTGCTATTTAGAGGACGAATAGTAGATTTTGTCCATTTTTACTGGGCTGACAATGTAGCTGTGTAGCAAGTATTTAATATTGATCTGGCTAGGTTTTTATCCCTTAACTTGATGGACTCAGATATGGTGCCCCAATGTACCCCTTGTGTACCTAAAAAACATAGAAATACATAAAAAAATATGTATGGTGTGGTGTTAGTACTTTAATTGTATATGATATGAGGGTCAGACACATCCTCTGTGGCTGTACCATTGCCTGCTTTAGGTATGGGAGAACCAAACCCTTTAGGAGCAGTGGAAGTCAAGGTTGTAGAATCTGTTAGTGTTGATATGTTTCCCCCTGTGGATTCTCCCACCAGTGCAGTACATGCAAAAATGAGACAGAAGACCCACCATGTTCTGGGGAAGCAGTCTCTGACTATTTTTCCACCTGAGATGCAGGCTATGCCTATATCCATTGTTCAGGAAATTGAGTATGGGGTGCATACTTGGTCTATGAATAACGCCAGAGCTTCTACCATGGTTCAGTCATCTAAGGATCCTGATTTTGGAGGGAGCAGGTATCTGACATTTTGGAAATGTCAGAGTCTGATCATTCAGTTTCCTCTGAGGAAGAATAGATTTAAGAATTCAGATGTTTTCTTTTTCCCAAATGCTGGCAAATTTAGGGAGCAATCATTGGTGCCCCAAAAATCAGTAGGGTTTATAATCCTTTGGAGGATTAGGCCCTGAATGTGGAGACCTTCCTCCCATTAATCTCAGCACTGGAGGATCTTTTTAAGAAAGCCTGTAATTCTCCTCTGCTTATTGAGACTCTGCCTAAAAGAGTTTAAGAAATTCAGCATATGCGCAGCCATGCCTGGCCTCCAATTCCCCTTATCTGTGGATTCTGCTTCTGTGTTGCCAGCAACCTGTTCTAATAAAAAGACTCTGTCTTCTTTAAATCCAGTAACTTCAGATAAACTAGGTAAATGGCTATAATCTCAGGGAAAGAAGCTGGCTCAGTCCAGCATGGTAGCTTTCAAGGAGTTTACCAGCGTTTCGTGTGGAAGTTTGTGTTGAGGTGTATGTATGAGCAGAAAAATCTGTATCAAAGACATTATTTCCAATGTTTCTCAAACATTAAAATATGCTTTAAAGAGTACCTTGGAGGAGGAAGCTGATACTGTTTCTAGAAATGCAACATCATCAGTGGTGATAAGCAGACTTGCATTGTTGCACAGCCAGAATTTTTCTGATGAGTTAAAAAATAAGATTGTGAAGGCTTCACTTGAGTCTGATTGTGTGTTTGGTACATCAGCTAATCAGATCCTTAAACAATGGGATGACAGAGATAAACTGACACAAGGGGTGTCAAATGTTTCATATTGCCAGGTTTCCCTCCTATATGCAGGATCATTTTTGGTGGCCTATCAAACAGAAGTCCCAGTTGAACAAAAACCAAGGCACTGAAAGGAAATGGCTGGATAAGAACTCCAGCAAACCTAATAAGAGGGATTCCTTTCCCAAAAAGGATAATTCCCCCTTCCAACTTATTTATTTATTTATTTGCATTTGTTTACTGGGAATGTCTGCCTGGGCAAGAGCCCATTTTCAGTAGAGGCCCGGGGAGAATAGCTCCAACATACAAAGTTACACAGAGTAATAGTCATAATATAAGACATAAGTAATAAAAATAGAAATATGAAAAGATCACTGTTGAAAAGTATACAACATAAAATGTAGCATATCAAAACATATAGAGTTACACAGAAGTACATGTACATGCTGATATGTCAGGTCATTTAAAACCTTCACAATTTAAAACTATAGATCTGATGTTGTTAATCTTATTTCATTCCTTACTGATGGGTTATCAGTTCCATCCTCGGAACCAAGCCTGTCAAATATGAAGCTCGCTTCAGCCAAGAACTCTCGAGCCAAGGTCCTACCCAGAATGCTCTGCTCCCTGTTACCTCAGATTTCATTTGCCGCATTGCTGTGCAGCCATGTCAAGCCACTCTCTTCAGCTAAGTGTCTAATTTTTTGAAAGATTTATATATAATTTTTACTTTGAAGGTTTTCAAACAGTTTCTTGTATTATTCTCATACCCTATGGTATCCTTAAGACTCTCTACCTTTAGTCTATTTCTCTTTATTACCCTTTTCTTACCGTTGAGGTAATTCTTCATTACCATCATTGGTAATCCTTCCTTCTCTCTTCTTCTCTTTGGGTAGACTTTCCTCTTCTTTTTGGTACTGTTCTTTTTCTCCACACCATTATGTCGGATAAGAAAAGTAGTATTGGTTTTAAGAAGTGTAAAGTATTGAGGCCATAAGTTACTGCTTTCCGATGGCTATGACTTATGTGTCTATTGTTTGAATGTCTCCCACGTTATTGTGGATCCCCTGTGTGGGATTCGTAGAAATTTTTCGACCAGGACTCTTAACGAGAGAAAGAACAAGTTAATCCTGAAAGGTCTTCTCAAATCTCCTTTCTGTGAGCCTATTTCTGAGTCGGAGGGCTCACTCCCTCCTGCTAAACCCCATAAGAGGTGTTCTTCCTCTTCCTCATTGAGGTCGCTCACTTCATCTCCCTCTGGAGAATGTAGGGAGTCAACTCATAAGAAGGTGAAAATTACTACTACTTTGGCGCTGCCACCTGTGACCCTTTCGGCTCCAGGCTCGGCACCACCCCAGTTGATTCTTGCTTCAGCCATGTCCTCATTATTGACACCGGCACCGGAGTTCCCGGAGCAGACAGTTTTGGTTCCAACAGTTCTGTCGCAGCCCTTACCGGTACTATCCATACAGGTACAGTGTCCTTCATCACTGTTGGTACAATCCCCTTCAGCCCCGAGTATGATGTTACTGATCTCCACGGTGCAGACACTTTCGGTACCAACATGTTCTTTGGTGCAGTCTTTTTTGGCACTGTCATTGTTACTGGTGCAGACACTTTCCTCAATGGCAGTGTACCCATTGGTGCAGACACTTGCTTTTATGGTGCAGACACCTTCAATTTCAATGGAGCTGATGTCATCGGCACAGACTACTTCAACACCATTCTCTTTGGTGCAGACATCCTCGGTTCCGGGCTTTGCACCTCTCGAATTAGCAAGGACCAAGTACTCTCTTTCTTTAGATCCATTCATTGGTAGCCAATATAGTCCTTTTCTGGAAAGGCCAGAATTGCCCTCAGGTTTCTCTATGAGGTCGACCAGGAGCCTCTCTGAGCAAGATGTGTTGTGGCTTGTTGACCAGTTGCTTGTGGCCAGAGGTCTCTCTCAACCGTTGAAATCCATGTTCCCTCCTTCAGGTGAACTTATATCTCCTCAAACTCCAATGTACACTCCTCCTTCGACTTCCACCCAAGTATTGAAGCCCATTATTCTGACATCAGCTTCCCTTCCACTGACCCCAATAGTGGATCTCACCTTGAAACCGGAGTTGTCCTTGTGGCCCTCGGTGCACTGAGCATCGGTCTCTTCTCAGGCCAGTGGCTGTGCCATGGCGGAGGGCATTCTTGGTTCCGCACCAAGTTTTTCTATGGCACCCTCCAGGAATCCTCCCTCTCTCACACTTCACAGTTCTCTTGAGACTCCTGGTCTGGGGGTCGGCTCGTCGGGGTGGGGTGTGACCCTGGTTCCGAGGTTGTCGTGCTCAGTTCTGGGCTCCCAACCCTCCTTGGGTGGGCTGGCCTTCCAGGCCATGGAGAGGGTGCTTGCCTCCACTGGCAAACCCCACATGTTGGAGTCCTCTCCCCCCTCTGTGCCGCAACTCTCACAAGCCACAACCGTCAGACACTGGGCACAAGGGCCTCAGGTTTCTCCTTCTCAGGAGACCCCCTCTTTGCAGTCTTCCCCAGAACCTCCCACTGAGGAAATACCCTGCAAAGCATCATGCAAGAGGAAGCACATGGACTCCACTGAGGAGTCTTTGACTGAAGATACAGACTTTGATGATGGGGAAGGATCCCCACGGTCACCCTCTGATGAGGTGTCCTTTGGTGACATCCTCGAGATCCTTAGACAGAGGGGTAACTGGAAGTCCTCTAATACTTCCTCTGAGGAATCTGTATTCCTGCAGGCCTTTCGTGCCCAGCTCCCTACCTCCTGGGTTACCCCACTGGCCAATGAGCTCATCCAGCTTATTGTCCAGTGCGCATGGAAAGCTCCTGACACCCTGGAAGTGATGCCGCGGAGGCCTGATAAAATTTTATCGCCCTCAGCTGAGCATCCCCTTTGGTCACGAGGTCTTCCAGTAGATGCCATGGTGGTGGTTCCTGCAACTAAGAAGGATTTGGCAGAAGAGAGCCAAACTGTCCATCCATCCAACAAGGAGTCCTGAGTGATAGACAGACTAGGGAAGCATGTGTTTGCTTCATAAGGTCTGTAAACTATTTGGCACACTTTATGAGGCTCCAGAGGGATCTTATCAACCAACTCTGTGAAACCTTGGCAGGAGCTGTTTCTGATGAGGTCTGTGACAATGTAGCTTCTCAGGTAGCCACCCTAGAGTCCATTTTCAATTCTTCCATATGTCTTATTTCTCATGCAATGGAAGGAGCGGCTAGAGTGGCAGGTGCAGGTATAGTCACCAGACGACATGCCTGGATGCACCATAGCGGACTCCTTTAAGGCTTCCTTCATGAACGCAACCACGGAGGCCGCTTCTTGTTTGGCCCTAAAGTTAAAGATACGTTGGCAAGGTGCGAACAAGATGGCAGGACCCTATCTGCCATTGGTTTCAGACACTCCACTCCTCAATGATTCTACTCCAGAAATCAGAGGAGTGGGAAGATGTGGCACAGGAAATCACAGGGCTCTTTCCGTGATGCACGTGCCAAGTTCTCCCCTAGAGGCAGAGGGGGGAACTCCAATGGAAGACACCCCTTTTAGGGCAGAGGGTATCCATGAAACTGGGGTTCCAGAGATTCTTTCTCTGGTCAACCCTATCAGCACTCCTGAAGCCTTGCCTGACTGCTCACCTCTGGAACCAGTCGGGGGTTGTTTTTCCTTATACCCTGCTGCCTGGCGAAATATAACCACTGACTCTTGGGTACAATGGGTAATATCCAGAGGCTATTGCATCCCCTTCCATCTTTGTCCAACCTCATCCAGAGTATTACCCGACATTCTACCCAGTCAAAGGGAAGCAGCAGCACATGAAATCCAAAAGCTGCTACAAGAAAAGAGTCATCCAGATGGTCCTCCCCAGACCAGATAGAATCCGTTTTTTCCTCAGCGTTTCTTTTAGTGCCAAAAAGACATGGAACTGGAGACCAATTCTGGATCTCAGCACAGTGAACAAATTTGTAAAAACAGAGAAATTCTGGATGGTCACAGTTCAGTCTATCCTTCCTCTCCTGGAAGAAGATGAGATGTGCTCTGTAGATCTTCAAGATGTGTATTACCACATAAAAATTGACAAACACTCAAGAAAATACTTCCAGTTTCACATAGGAGCCAGTCACTACCAATTAGGTTCATAGGTTCATAGGTTGGTACTAGGCTATCAGCCCTAGTGCCTATACAAGCCTAGCCATAACAATTCCCTGGCTATTTCTTCCTCTTCCCAATATATTATTATAGTTTTTTTTTGGTTTTTTGAGCTCTTCCCTTCGGTCTCTCTACAGCCCCCAGAGTGTTCACCAAATGCATGGCAGTTGTTATCACTCACTTGCGACTTCAAGGATTCCAGGCATTTCCATATCTAGATGACTGCCTCCTCATTTCCCCCACCAAGCATCTACTGGAAGAAGCCCTGCACTACACTCTACTCACAGCACATCACCTGGGAATTACTATAAACTGGGAGAAGTCCAACACAACCCCAGCTCAGTCTTTGGAATTCATAGGGGTACTGTTGGACATGAGAAATTGCACAGCATCTCTTCCGGACCACAGGCTTCATAGAATAAGGCAACAGGTTCAACCTCTGCTCTGTCACCACAAATCTCCCGCTTGATCTATACTCCAACTCTTGGGGTCAATGGCAGCTTTGATCACCATTGTTCCTCTAGCCAGATTCCACATGAGGATCCTTCAATGGTTACTTCTCACTCAGTGATACCCTCTACAACATCCTTTGTCTTTTCAGATGAGTGTAACTCAGAGATGCAAGCAAGATTTACTCTGGTGTATGTCTCAAAATCCCCAACAATGGTCTCATGGTCTCGCCCCTTCAGCCCCCATCAGTCAAAAGCCACGGTGACCACGGACGCCTCCCTGATGGGGTGGGGGGGCTATGTCAGGGAAACCTCGGTCCAAGGCACCTGGTCGGAGACAGAGGCCCTTTTGCATATCAATGTCCTGGAACAGAGGGTGGTGCTACTAGCGTTGCAAGCATTTCATTCCATCTTTCCGTCAAGGACTATTGCGATCCAGTCAGACAACATGTCAGTGGTCTGGTACATCAACAAGCAAGGAGGCACCAGATCATACGCGTTACGCTGAGAGGCCTTGAGAATATGGCAATGGGTGATAGCTTCCAGCCACTTTCTAATTGCAATGCACATTCCTGGGAGTTCCAACGTGATAGCAGAGAAATTGAGCAGGTGCATTCTACAACCTCACGAGTGGTCCCTCAACCTTGTGATAGCGGCAAGAATCTTCAACCGCTGGGGCCAGCCTTGCTGTGACCTATGCACTTCCCCAACCAACTACAAGTACAGCAACTATTTTTCCCTGATCCCCCCTCAGGGACAGTCACCGAGAGATGCTCTAGTCCACACCTGGCCCTCGGGTCTACTTTATGCTTATCCTCCTCTTCCCCTCATCTCCCAATTTCTGAAGAAAGCACGACAGTTGAAAAGCAAAGTGATCCTCATTGCTCCATATTGGCCTCAACAAGTCTGGTTCCCCTTCCTCTGGCCTCACCTGCTAGATCAACCATGGATCCTCAATCCATCCCCAACGATGATCTCCCATCTGCATGGTCTGACTCACTCCAATCTAACAACCCTGAAACTGACAGCTTAGTTTCTCCACTTCCAATGATTGCCAGGCAGGAAAACCTTTTGTCCCCAGTGTGCAATATTCTTATTGCATCTCATAAATCATCCACCAGACTCATCTATTTCAATAAATGGAAAAGGTTTTCCCTATGGGCAGCGAATAAACAATTAGACCCCTTGTCACCCCCAGTTTCGGTGGTTTTGGATTACTTATTACATCTTTTCCACTCTGGGGTGTCTGCCTCTACTATTCGTGTGCATTTAGCTGCCATTTCAGATTTCCAAATTGGTTTTCAGGATTCTTATGTCACATAAACTCTGTAAAACTTTCTTGAAGGGGGTTCTTCACTTAAAACCTCCCTTTAGAGAACCAGTACAATCTTGGGATTTGGCCTTGGTTCTGCAAGTTCTAACAGCTCCCCCCTCTGAACCTGCATCTTCATTTATATCTGCCATGGTTCAGTGGTAAATCAATTTGTGTATGGAGTGCAGGGTCCTGAGTTCGAGCCTTGGAGAGGCTGTTTATTTGGGGGTTGGGAGGGTGGCTTAATGGCTAAGGTGTTTGCCTTACAAACACAAGGTACAGGGTTTGAATCTCACAGGGGATAACTGGCTAGGCTTAAAATGGCTTGCAAGGGCAGTTAGCCTAGTACTAACCTATGAACCTATGAACCTATGTGATGTAAAATATCTATCTTGGAAAACTTTATTTCTGATTGCAATCACATCTGCCAGACGCTTGTCAGAACTTCAAGCCTTATGCATCAAACCTCCCTATCTTATCTTCCATAAGGATAGGGTATCACTGAGAACTAATTCTTCCTTTTTACCAAAAGTGGTGTCAGAGCGGTCTATCAACCAATCTATTGACCTTCCAGTATTTTTTCCTAACCACTCTAACAAGGGAAAGTATTGCCTATATTTCTTGGATGTTCATAGGCAAATATAATTTTATCTGGACAAAACAAAATCTAACCGTAAATTAGACCAACTATTTCTGGACCAAGATGAGGTCATCCTGTCTCAAAAGTTACATTGGCTTCATGGTTGAGAAATTGTATTACCTTTATCTACAACAAGAACAATGTCACCTTGCCTAACAGAATGAAAGCACATTCTACAAGGTCTATGGCAACTTCAGCAGCTTTTCATGCTAAGGCTTCCCTCAATGATATCTGCTCAGCTACGACTTGGGCCAGACCTCATACCTTTATTCTTCATTACAAATTGGATTTGGCATCCAGAGGTAGAGCTTCTTTTGGCTCCATGGTCCTCAGGAATGTCCTTCCATGAGGGCCACCCAGGGATACAGGTGGCTGGGGACTCTGTCCCATCAGTAAGGAATGAACGAAGATTAACAACATCAGATAAAGAAGTTATGTCTTACCATAATGTTCCATCTGTGTTGTTGATCTTCGTTCATTCATTACTCCCCACCCTCCGTCCCCTTCCAGAGATTCCTTGTTGATTTCATATACTCCTTTATTGTAGGTCTGTTATGACCAGAGGTAGCCTCTACTGCTGTCTATCAACTTGCAAACTCGATCTGAGATAACAGGGAGCAGAGCATTCTGGGTGGGACCTTGGCTCGATAGTTCTTGGCTGACGCAAGCTTGATATTTGGCCATCTCGGTTCCGAGGACGGAACCGATAACCCATCAGTAATGAATGAATGAAAATCTACAACACAGATGGAACATTATGGTAAGACATAACTTCTTTTTTCGATGCAATATCTAAAAGTAGCAGGCAAGTAAACAGACTTGCAGATGTACTATTCAGATAAATTAAACATTTATATTGCCTAGTACCTGGGGTTATACATAGCTCACAATTATGAGAATTCTTTGTCGAAGTTGTCTTATTAATTATGACTCTGGCAGTAAGCTGTGTCAGAGTACCAGAGAGGAATAAAATTATATAGGGAAACTAGCATGAATAGTAGCTGGTATGTAAGTAATTAGTGAATATGGACTATCTGTGATGTGACACCTACCTTTCTCAACTTCCCTCAGGCTTTCACATCTCAAAATTAGCGCTCAACAAGACAGCCTGTCCTCATTGGTTTCTAGCAAATGGGTGCTCAACATCATTGCCAGGGGCTACAGTTAGCAGTGGAAAGAACATCTGCCTCCATTTAAAGGGGATCCCCATCATCCAATGAACCAGAATTGGTTATTCCTTCCTGTTCTCCAGCAAATGCAGGACTCATAGGTCAGAGAACTGATCCATCTTTCAAAGAGAGAATGAGAGGTTTCTATCCAGAATTTCCTGATTCCCCAAAAAGAGCTGTTGTGTAGGCTGGTGTTGGATCTTTTTTTTTTGGAATACTATTCAAGGTCCCCAAGTTCAAGCTGCTCACCCTGCAGACAGTGCTTCCTGTTTTGCCAGACCACTGCTTTACAGTGACCCTAAACTTGAAGGATGCATATCATCATATCACATTTACTCATCACTTTAGGAGATATCTAAGATTTGTTGTGTGGTTTGCGCCATCAGTTTATCCACTGCACCTCAAGTGTTTACCAAATGCCTAGGCCTTACTGTCCCAGCTAGAGTTCAAACTGAACCTCTGGAAGTTGTGTCTGATATCCTTGGAAGGACTGGTCTTTCTGGGATGTTTAATTGACTCCCAACAAAAGAATGGTCTTTCTTCCCAAAGACAACATCATGTCTTACCAGACAGTGTTTCTGGAATTATCCAGAGGAGTGTCACCTCGGTAAGAAAATTCCTGAAAATTCCTGGACTGATGGCATCCATGATTCTCATGGTATCACTGGCTGGTCTCCATATGAGGAAAGTACAATTGTATGTCCAAAATTGTTGGACCCAGCACCTTCATTCACAGGAATCCTAGTTGCTGGCACTGCCCTTCATCAGATAAGTGTTACTGAGATGGAGAGCATAGTTGAGTATCAACCTTGGATTTCCCTTCTCCCCAGGTTTCAAGCACAACCACAAAGTATTCTTTAGCTATGTCTGCAACCTCAAAGCAAATACACAATTGTGTGCAGAGCTCATTGTAAATGAAGCCACCTATACCAAGCCAGAAGATATAGCAAACCTCCTGGCTGATAAATTCAGCTCCAACCTTACCCCTCTCTCCTCCTCAACCTTCCTTCAGGACATATCAACTATAACTCCCCCTACTATCACTAGGGAACAGGTCCTTAATACTCTCTCTAAGACCAAGAACACTGCATCAATAGGCCCAGACAATATCCCAGGATGCCTTCTTAATAGCATGAAACATGATCTAGCAGGGTTTCCCCGAATTATTTATTTATTTATTCATTCTATTTTTATTTTTATATTTGTTAACCGGGTTAGTCCGACTGGGCCTAGAGAGGCCTTTTTCAGTGGATACCTGAGGAGAACAGCTCCAGGAAAGTAATTAAAAAATAAGAAAATCCTAACAATTCAAGTTGTAAGATACTTAACTGTACAAAAACAGAGAGATATATACAATTTGAATATATACAATGCAAAAGTAAAGTATTTTGAGAATGCAGTAACAGTATGTTTGAGAAATTTGGTTAGCATTGTTATTTACAAGGAATGTAGCAATGCTTAATATAAAAAAAATCAGGGTAACATCATGGCATAGTACAACAAAGATGCATTTAATAGCATAGGTACTAACTGCAGAGAGAGTAATATATGTAGACAGTTTAGGTAGATACTAGGCAGAGGCAGCTATGTTAATTGAGAGAAGAAGAAAAATCCATTAGGTAATTTCCTGACAAGTACGTATACATGCATGTTGAAAATTAATTTTTAGTTGCTTTTTGAATTCACTACTTTTGGTAGTGGAGTGAAGGGACAATGGGGGTTTGTTCCACGAGTATGCAATTGAATGACTGTAAAGTATTTTTTCAATATTTTTGTTTGGCTTGGTCACCTGCAGAAGGATTTGTTGTGTGCTTCTGAAGTCACGATTGGGTGTGTAGGGTGTAATTTTGGATGTAAGGGCAGGGCAGGAGTTGGGGCTATTTAGGATGCTGTGTGCAGTTTGTAGTTGTGATATTTGAAGCATGTGGGGGAGCTCAGGCCATCTTAAGCTTTTCAGGGATATACAAAGATGGGATTTGTAGCTATTACTGGCTGCAAATCTTGCTTTCCTGTTATAGGTGGTTTTCAGTTTGGTTAAGAGATTATTTTGGAGGTTAGTAAGTATGGAAGCATAAGTAGAATAAATGTTTGAGCCAAATTTGTTAGGTATATATTTGTTGCTGTGGTATAGAAGACCTAGTTTTTGATTGGATTTTTTAATACAGTTTAAGATATGTAGGTTGAATTTTAATTGGTTGTCTATAGTAATGCTAAGCAATTTGGTGTTTGAGTCAGTGGCAATATTATTATCTAAGGATGAGATGGTGAAGTTGTCTTTAACTGAATTGAGGTTTTTTGGAAGGAAAGGGAGAAGCTTGGTCTTTCTGGGGTTGAGAAGCAGGTTGTTTTCAGTTAGCCATTGTTCTACTAGGTGCAGAGATTGTTGAGTGACAGTGTGGAGAGTTAAATTACTGTTTAACTGTAATCTCCAAACAGATGTCATGCCTCATGAATGGAGAAAGGGAACTGTCATCCTTCTGCACAAAGGTGGGCCATCTACAGACACTGGAAACTACAGGCCCATAAGTCTCACCAGTCTTATATGTAAAGCCATAGAAAGAATTGTCATGGAGGTGATTAGTAGAGATGCAGTAAACCTCCAGACACTGGAACCAACCCAATTTGGTTTTGTCAAGGGCAGATTATGCCTGCTCAACCTGGTGTACTTCTTTGAGAAGGTCACCAAAGCAATGGATGAGGGCAAAATCTTTCACACTGCCTACCTTGACCTGGCCAAGGCATTTGACACAATACCTCACTCAGGCATTGTTGACAAACTGAAGAGGTTAAGTACAAATCCGTATGTCACCCAGTGGATAGCCAAATGGCTCACAGACAGGACCCAGGAAGTTAGAATTGGGGAGTCCACCTGTATAAAGGGACCAGTCACAAGTGGAGTCCCTCAGGGATCAGTCCTTGGACTGCTCCTTTTTGGCATTTACTTCTCAGGAGTCAAGGCCAATGTCAGTGGTCTCTGGCTGACTAAATTTGCAGATGATTACAAATTAGGAGCTGTCGTTGAATCTCACACTGCACAAATGTTCTACTGGAGGGGCTGACACAGACAAACAGCTGGTGTCAGAGCCATGGACAGAAACTAAATGCCAAGAAATGCATAATAGTATCCTTTGAGAGGTCATCCATCCCTGGTAACTATCATATTGACAACACACCCCTTAGAGCTGACCCAGTAGTCAGGGACTTAGGGACACACATAGATAGTAATCTGGCCTTTGATCATCACTTGACTATAGTGGTGAGGAAATCATTCCGTGTGGCTCAACTTATAAACAAAGGTATGGCATCAAAGTCCAAGGAAGTCATTGTTCTACTGTATTCAGCATTCATCTGACCTATCATTGAGTACAATGCCCCCTTTGGTATGTACCTATCCAGGCATATCCAAAGCTGGAACGTCTGCAGAGGTTCCTCACTAAAACAATATGTTGCATAAGTAAAATGTCTTATGCAGACTGCCTCAAGGCCCTATCCCTGTATTCTGTTTCTTACAGGCTTTTGAGGGGAGATCAATGCCTGGCATAAAGGGCATTGTCAGACCCCACTCTGATGGACCTCCTGCATATCCACAAAACAAAAAGCACCAGAATTTCCCATTCTAAAGACTTAAACCTTGCCTGTGACATAAAGGGTCTAGTTCACAATGTCGAAAGCCGACAATATCGAAGCTGATATTGTCGGCACCACAACATCGAAAGCGCAGAACATCATGTAGGTAAACGGAAATCTCCGTAGGGGGAGATTTCCGTTTATCTCAATGTAGTGCAGTTTTGGAGTTGGAATATCTAAGTAGGGGGGGGTGGGGGTGCAGGGGGGCTTGCCCCCTGCCTAGGCTAGTTAGTTTTTATTTTTGTTTGTTTTTTTTTTGTTTTTTAAATGTTATTTGATGTTTTACTACATCGATCACTAGAGGTCGACCTTTAGTGATTCGATGTAGTAAGATTTCGATAACGTGATATAGACGCGATATAAATAGGACCTGCTGGAGAGATAGGTATGTATCCCAGAGACTACCCTGTCTATGCAACAGGCTCCCCATCCATGTGAAACAGAGTTCCTCCCTAACCTAATTCAAGTGCAACTTGGACAATTGTATGGGAAACCTGAAATTCATCCCTGGTTTGGCACCTATGTCTCTAATGGACACAGGTAACCTGTAAATGGTTAATCTCCCAGGCCCATGCTTACACTTATCAAGGATATCAGAACTTGTCCAATATTTGGAATGCATGGCTAGGCTTAAAAAGGCCCTTGTGGTCATTAGCCTAGTAAACACCTATGAACCTATCAGTGCCATGGCAATCTGTCCAGACAGATAGTCTGACTTCTCTTGGGGAATGGTGTCAGTGGGGGGGGGGGGTGGAAGTGCAAACCACCTGGTGGGCCAAGGACACATGGAAGTACATGAATATCAAGGAAATATTTGTGGTGATTCACATCTTGACAGTCCTTCACCACCTGTGAACTCTGGGTCCTATTCTGGTGGTTACAGACAACATCACAGTGATGTGGTACCTCAACAGACAAGGGGGTACAAAGTCATACCCTCTATGCTGGTTGGCAATAATAGCCTAGGAGCAGGCTTTATACCATTCTCTGACTCTTCAGACATCATAAAATCTCATCATAGCAAAACGTTTTGGCAGACTAAGCAGATTCTAGGCAAGCCTACACAAGTCAAGGCAGTGGTTTTCCAGGATCTAGTCCAGATATGGAGGAATGCCTCTGTTCACCTCCTTTCAAAACAGACAGTTGGAGAAATTCTGTTCCAGACATCCTTGCAGCCATGCTTGGAGGACATATGCATTTTCTTTCCCTTGGATGGGAATGTTCCTGTATACGTTTCCAACCTTTCCGCTGACTTACAAGTTTACGTCTGAAGATTCAGAGAGAAATGCCAAAGATTATTATGGTGACCCCCACTGGTGCAGGCAATCTTGTTCTCTCTTTTGATGGTATTAGCCAAAGGCAGTTACCACAAACTTCCTCAAATTCTGGATTTTCTCATAGAGTCTCAGGGGTGACTGGTGACCCCAGTTTGGAGCAACTTCAACTGACAGTCTGTATGATTCAATCTTGACACATTTAGGTACTTGTTTTATGAGGATGTGCAGCAGGTGTTAAAGGAGGCCAGAAAACCTGCTACCAGAAAATCTTATTTTTTGCAAAAGGATGAGGTTTTCGAAGTGGTGCCTAAATGGCAACAGAGGGTCCAATGAGTTAATATCCTTCTGGTCTTGAAATATTTGTGTGAGCTACTTCAGGATGGCTTATTGTATGGATCCACTGAGGTGCATTTAACGGCCTTCTCGGCTTGTCTGTCAGTGGATCCCCCTTTCTTCTTCTTCTTTGGTAAAACAATTCATGAAAGGAGTTTTGCATATTAGACCTCCTCACAAGCAAATTCTTTCTTCCTGGGATCTCAACTATGTTTTGGAAGAATTAACCTTACCACCTTTCAAACCAGCAACTCAAGCTCATCTTAAGTTTTTAACATGGAAACTGTTTTGCATATTGGTCTGACATTTGCAAATCAATTTTTTGTGCTGTAAACTCTCATGTTAGGACAACTTTACCTGATTTTCCACAGGGACAGGATCTTGCTATGCACTAATCCTTCTTTCATGCTGAAAGTGGTCTCAGAATTCATTCTAAACCAATCTGTTAATCTCTCTGTGATGTTCTTCTATATCACTATTGCTGTATTCTTTGCAGTAGGGATCGCCTGCCAAGAATAGTCCATCTGGCCAGTATACCAAAGCCCTTAGACCTTATATGCACTGTACGTCACATGTATGCTCCCCATACAGGACGTAGGGCATAAATATGATGTACGGATGCAGTTACCCAGAACTTCTTTGCCACCAGTCTGAACACCATCATTGCTGGTCAGTCTGAAAGCTCTTTTGCTGTGCTGAATACCTAGCCATCAGATAAATGCCTTGAGGTTTTTTTGTATTCTTCTTTGATTTTGTTACCTTTTAGTTACCTAGAGTTAATGTCATCCAACAAGGGAAATTGTCAGTATGGGAGGCAAATTCCCCATAAGGATTGTCATGAAAAGTATCTTTTTTGTCTAGGTGCTTTCCATGACACTACATCCTGTAGCATTTGTAAAGTGGTTGTACCCAAAACTCTTAGAAGTTGCTTATCTTCCTTGGCCTTCTATTTTGAGAACCAGAGGCTTAAACTGTTAGCCCAAGGTAGCATGGCAGAATCTCTGATCCCCGAGGTCCCTTTAAGCAAGAAGGCCAAGAAACTTCAACCGGATTTTTTGGCTGTCCAGCCTCCACAGGGCATCACTCTTGAAGTGTGTGAAAGTTCTTTAACTGTTTGGTTTCTACATCAGATTCCTTTGCCATGACCCTGTCAGAGGCTGGCATGGGTCCTTCTTTTCACATGTCCTCTGAGGCTTTGCAGGTGTCTGCTCCAGATGCCAAGGAGGAATTATGGTTAATTATCTTGGAGGGATTCCATTCCACAGATCCTGGTCAAGGAACAGGTTCCAGGTACTCTTACTGAATCTTGTCAAGGGTTGGAACCTCCTGTGGTTGTCAGAGCTGACGTTGCTGCTAAGAAAAAGCAGAAGACTAAGCATACGTCTGTATACTCTAAGTATCTTCAGAGAGAATATTATGAGTTTACTCAACGCCTGTTCAATGCCTTAATGGCCCTCATGCCTCCTCATTGGGTTTCTGTGCCTACCTCTGTTGGACTTCTAATCCTTCCAATGAGCTAGGGAAACTGAATTTTCATCTGAGGAATCAGTCTGATGATGAGTCCTTGTCCTAATCTTCCCATATGCCTTCTCCTTTGGCCTGTGGTTCTGATGAAGAAGAGTCTACAAGCCTCCTTTTGAAGAATTGTCTTTTTGGACACTATAGCTAGAATGGTGGAATGCTTTTAGTGGGATTCTTCTCAAATGTCTGATATCCAAAATAGGTATTATGAGATGCTTCACTGGACACTCCTAAACCTTCCGCAGTACCTCCTGTAATGGCTGCCTTGTTAGACACCTTTATTGTTGCCTCTAAGTCTCCAGATTCTCAGCCTCCTGCTCCTAAGAAACCTGGCAGGTTCTATAAGGTTCCTGAGGATTGCCAATTCTTATTTAAATGTCTTTTGCTGACCCTGTGGTGTCAGTCACCTCTGTTAAGCCTTCTAAACTTCTGCTCTCTTCTAAGCTTTTGGTTTCAGATAAAGATAGTAGGGCAATGGAGAGAACTGGTAAGAAGGTTTATGCTACTTCTACTTTGGCCTTTCGGGCCATCAATTATCAGACCCACATATCTAGATATACTGTGGCCTTGATTGCCCAGGCTTGTCAGGTCATTTCTGATCTCCCTGATTCTGAAGGAAAATCTTCAGCTTTATGTATTTTAGGTTGTACCTCTTGGGGGGGCTCGTCATTCTATCAGGTGTAGCTATGATGCTGCTGATGCATCTTCCACAGCTGCTGCCTTTGGGTCTGTCATGAGGTGTTGTTCTTGGCTTTGTCTGTAGTCCTTACCTGAAGATATTACTGCCAAGCTGCTGGATGCTCCTTTGGATAATAAAAATCTCTTTGGAACCACTGCTGCTGAGATGTTTAAGTGTCTTCAGGAAAAAAAGTAAAGCCTTGCAGGATCTTAAACATATCTTTGTATCCTCTATCCTTAAGTTCTAGAGGAACTATCCTACTAGGTCTGCTTTTGTTCGCAGGCAGTCTTTTCAGGCCTCTAAAGGCAGGAAGGGTGGTAGGTCAGCTCCACCTGCTAAGATTTCTCAGGCTCCTGTGGTTCAAAAGCCTCCTTTAGTCAGACAAGACTGTTTCTCTTTGACATCTTGCCCCTCTATCCCTCGGCCACATTCTCTTGTCCCTTCATCTCTCCATCTGCCTTCCAAACTGGCATCTCATCACCCTATATTCTTGGGTTCTGTCAATCATCCATCATGGCTACTTCATGGTGTGAAAGTCTCTCCTTTCTTTTTCAGCGATTCCCCAATCTTCTCTAGAACAACTTCCTTATTTCTTGGAGATTCTTTGGTCCCTGTTGGACCAAGGAGCTATTCAACCTGTCCCTCCTTCTCAAGTAGGAAAGGGTTTTTATTCCAGGATGTTCATGGTCCCTTGAAAAGAGCGCAGTTAGAGACCTATTCTGGATCTCTCCTTGCTCAACACCTTTCTCAAGATTCTTACCTTCTGGATGCTTACTCTTCCAACCCTGCTTCCTCTCTTTCTACTCCAGGCTTTTCATGTGTCCCTGGATTTGAGGGATGCTTACCGTCATATTCCTATTCATCCTCTTTGCAGGAAGTTTTTACATTTCTCTGTTAATTCCTCTCATTTTCAGTTCTCTGCTTTGCCCCTTTAGCCTCTCTACTATCCCTAAGGTATTCATAAAATGCCTAGCTCCTGTGATTGCCTTTTGCAAGCTCCAAGGCATTCAGATTTTTCTTTATCTAGACAATTTATTGCTTCAGACGCCTTCTCCCAGTCACCTGTTACAGGACCTGAAGTTCACCATATCTCCCCTTCAGAATATGGGATTACTATCAATTTTCAAAAGTCTATCCTGACTCCCTCTCAGGACAATGTGTATCTTGTTGTAGGATTCAGACATTACCAATGTTGGCCTCTCTTCCACGTCCAAAAGTTCTGTCCTTGACAGCTTTCTTTCAGTCTCTTCTTCTTCTGCCTGCTATTCCAGCCAGAGAGTATCTTCGAGCCCATGATTCATGGTCTCCTCTATTACAGTACTCCCTCTTGCCAGAATGCACATGTGGAAACTTCAATGGTACCTCAAGTCAATTTATCTTCAGCTTTGCCACCCTCGAGATTTTGGTGTGCCTCTCCTTCCTTTGCTAAAGTGGGAATTTGAGTGGTGGATTCAGCAAGTTTCCCTCAACCCAGCCCTGCCTTTTAGCCTCCAGTTCCTTCTCAAGAGCTATTCACAGACCCTTCCGACAGGGGGTGGGGGGCTGTGGTCATCTGAAAGTCCAATATCTTTGACTCCCATCAGAGGTCAGACCATATCAACATCAAAGAGATGAGCTCTGATTCTGGCCTTTCAGGCTTTTCACCTCATGATCTCTGTAGGCCCTCTGAAGTTTTATATGGACAACACTGCAGTGATGTGGTTTGTCAACAAGCAGGGGGCACAAATCCTACCTTCTCTGCAGGTTGGCTTCTCTCACCTGGGAGTTGGCTCTCTATTATCAGTTAATTCTTCAGGCAGTGTAAATTCCCTCAGAGGAAAATTTAGTGCCAGACACCTTGAGCAGGCCCAAAATGCATGCTCATGATTGGATGCTTCACATAGACATGTTTCTGGACATAGTCCATTGGTGGGGTATTCCTTAGGTATGTCTTTTTGCCTCCCCTCTGAACAGGCAACTCCCTCTTTTCTGTTCCAGAGTGCCATGCCATCTGGAGTGGAAGACAAGTCACCCTTACTTTTCCTTGGAAGGGGATGTTTTTCTATGCATTCCCTCCCCTTCCTCTACTTCTAAGAGTCCTGTAGATGATCGCACTTCACTACACCAAGATGAGTTATGTTGTAGTATATCAAGTTAGAAGGGAACATGACTAAGGTTACAACAGGCAATATTGAAGGACGTAATGGTATGTTTGCCATTTTGTTCTGTCGAGTGCGATCTTGGTGTTGATATTTTAAGCAGCAGAGATTGTGGGGGCACAGCCCCTGCAACATGAGGTGTGCAGAGGGCTTGCCCCCCTGCTTATAGTTGGAGAAGTGTAATATGCTTCTGTATGTTGTTGTGCTGGAATATAGTAAGTGTTGGTGTCCTGTGTTTTTTTTCAATGTTATGAAATTCAGTGTTTTGAGTTTTCAGTGTTTTGAACTTTCGAGATTGTGGTCTCAGTCTTTTGAAATTCAGGATTTTGAGTTTTAGAGATTCTGAAGTGAATCCATGTATATACATATACATATACATATACACACACACACACACACACACACACACACATATATATATATATATATATATATATATATATATATATATATATATATATATATATATGCATATATTCATATATGTATATATATTACATATACTGTTAACAGTACATGCATGACAGATCTTCCTTAACTTACACTTGTAGAAGTGGGTCAGGGTGGCATCACCCCAGATCACTGTACTGCTACTGGTACCTGTCACCAGACTGGGTGATGTCACTGACAGGCTCATGCCTGACCGCACTTCTCAACCTCTTAGCACAAAAAATCTGAATGAAGCCTGAAATAATTGGGAGGGGGGGACACAAAGGCCCAAAAATAGCGACAGATTTTAAAAATTGCTCTTATAAACTTAGAAAGTTGATTGAATGACAGGATTTGTCACAGCATGCATTTTTCTGAGAAATATGAAGTTTGAAACTCAATGTATGTCATTATTTAGTGACTTAAATGTTCAGATTAATACAGTGATATTCAGGAAAACCACTGATTTTGAGAAAACAGATGAAAAATATAAGGCAAAACTCTGGACATTTTGTGAAAATCTGGACAGTTGAGAGGTATGTGCCAGGTATCTACCTTTGGCCCATCATACTGCCCTAGAAGGTGCTCCTCATAGTCCCTCTGTGCATGAAAAACAAGAAAATCTTGCTCTCTTTGGCACACCACACTGGAGGACTTAATTCCACAGTTCCTGAAGTAGCCATGGGCACTCACTCAGATCCACTGGAGAAACAAATGGTAGTCCCATGTGCATTGGTGCACATTTGCAGATTATGTGTCATGCAACATAGTGCTGCACCATATGGCACTACTGTATGTCCCTAGTTGTGCAACATGCTAAGAATGGTGTTAACACTACACCACGGCACTATAGGAGTAAACATGTCACATGTACATGAATGCCTTGTGGTTACATATACAGTTCCTGCCAGCATGTCTGAGTAGTGCTCTGCACTATGGTAGCAATTTAGAAACAGTGGTACAAAGCAGCCTTGTTAGCATAACTACCACACCAGTTGTCTCGTTAGCATGACAAACCATCAGTGCCATTTTGTGCAACACTCCTTACTATTACACAACTATGGAGCACAGGAATTTCAGTAAAGAGATAAGAACAGATTTAAAGAGTTAAGTGGGGATCTCAGTCTAGAAGAGTACCTCAACATGAGCTATAAACCACTTTTGGTGAATGCCTATCACACTGAGGAAGAAGTTGTGATGTACATATAACTGGGAACCAAGGACACTGGCATGGCACTGCACATTTTGCTTACGCCTTCGTGGACAGCTAACCACGTACAATGGAAATCTTGTGAAGGACATGCTGCAAGGAATTTAAGATTTCAGGGCTATATACTGAGCATGGATACAGTATATAATTGGGGAGACTGTGCTTAAAACAAACTGAAGTTGATAAACAGGTGTATAAGGGGCTGTGGCCATAAGTATGGGCATCAACCTGCATACCACACACACACACACACACACACACACACACACACACACACACACACACACACACACACACACACACACACACACACACACACACACACACACACACACACTGACTGATATGTTTTGCTCACAGGTGTACATGCACCACCATCAACACCTGAGGGAGGCAACAACTGGAAAACTTCACTATCAGGAGAACAAGGTGCCACTGCAGACCATCCACAAACATGAAATGTTTCTCTTAGGCAAAGGTGCCATAGACAGACAGTAGTGGAAATAAATCTGTCAGTGAGTGGAATGTGAATGTTTTGGGCAGCCATAATAGGCCCCTGCAACAGCTTCACTGAAGAGTTACTAATATGATGCTCCATGTAAAAGAAAAGGCATGGGACACTGTGACCCAGCAACATTGTCTACTTACACAATTGTACTTTCTGCCTGAATTAAAATGGTTGCTTTTCTGATGTCACTATACTTTTATAATCAAAACGGGGAAAGCACAGTCACATAAGTAAACTTACCATATCAGGAGATGTTTGAATAGATCACTACTGCAGTAGCCTAAGCTGTACAAGTTACATCCTGCCAAGGATATAGCAACAAACCAGCATTCAAAGCTTCAGGGCACTTTCCATGCATTCTATCTATTGTAGGACTTGAGGAAAGCTTTACAAAGTCAGTGCTTAGGGCACCAAGCCTTCAGGGCTTTCTTGTCTTTGAAGCTAACTTCCCCAAGGCCAGGCAGATAAGTACCCTTCTTGGGAAAACCTCCCACTTTATTTATTTATTTTTAAGGGAATTATTGTTTTTACAGAAAACATTTTTAAACTAGGAATGCATGTTTAGTGATTGTCACAAACATTTCTTCAAGAAAGTTATTTTTTGCTTTATTTTACAGGTTAGGGAAAGCTTGTTTTAAAATCAGTTTTTGTGTAAAAAAAGTATTTGTATGGAAAGATACTGGCAAGGACTTGAATTAGTGGTTTTGAGAACTGTCACTAAACTTTTTACTTCAAAAAGTTTAAATTTCCTGTCAGAAACTTCAGCAACTCTTCCACTCTCTGTGCTACCTTATCAGGCACCTTTCAAGGCTAAATTATTAGTTTCTCTCCTCCCCCGTGTGTTTTATAGGACTGCCTCAGCTGTCAATAGTTGACAGTGCTGTTGCCAAATCACTTAATCCCACTGGATATGCTCCTTGAAAAGCCACCAAGGAATGGGAGTTAA